>NW_024081850.1:154343-262465 GCF_003009895.1 Hyaena hyaena
ATGGAACAGAAGTGAGAACTCAGAAGTGGACCCAAAAGTATACAGCCAACTAATCTTTGACAAAGCAGGAAAGAGTGTCCAATGGAAAAAAGACAGCATCTTTAACAGATGGTGCTGGGAGAACTGGACAGCAACATGCAACAGATATTGTAAATTCTTAAGTAAATGTAAATAATTTCTTATTGAGTTGTTTCCTAAGAGAAAGCAATCTTCTTTTTTTTTTTTTTTTAATTTTTATTTTATTTCTAGGAGAGAGAGAGAGAGAGAGAGACAGCATGAGCAGGGGAGGGTCAGAGAGAGAGAGGGAGACACAGACTCTCAAATAGGCTCCAGGCTCTGAGCTGGCAGTCAGCACAGAGCCCGACGCGGGGCTCGAACCCATGAACCGCGAGATCATGACCCAAGCGAAAGTCGGACGCTTAACCGACTAAGCCACCCAGGCACCCCGAGAAAGCAATCTTCTGACGAGGAAATTATCACGATTTTAATTCTTTATAAAGCCTAAAAGGTCCAGACTGTTAGTCAGTGCTAGAAGGGAACATGGTGATTTTCTCCCAACTTGTCATCTCACAGATGGATCATCTGGGGCTCAGAGGACTGGGAGCCTGCCTGCCTTAGACCACGCTGCTTGGTGGTATAAAACACCTGGATATCAGAGCACCAAAAACTGTTTCTCTACTCTATCTTGTGCTGGATATGGCTAAATGAACATAGCCAAGAATAAAATGAACAGAGTGCCTTACTTCATAATATCATGGGTTTTGACCTAGCTGAGTCTTTAAATGTATGAGGTTATTTGCAATGTTAACTGAAAATTTAGGGAGTTTCCTTGGCACTTCTTCATGTTCTTGAATAGGCTGAAAGTGTTATTTCAATAAACTATTCTGCTGTATAAAAGGATTTTTGCCTTGGATATGCAGGGCTGATGCTTGGTGCCAGAGACATTAATCTGCAGTGCAGATGCTAATTCATATGTCATCACCACCCCTCCCCAGAATTCCAGTGCTGTACTTCCATCTGCCTGTGTGACATCCCACTAGGGTGTCCTGTCATCACCTCCATTTCTACATTCCGCTGAGGCGCTCACATGCAAATTAATGTCAGACACCAAACCACAGATACAGGAAGCTCAGAGAACACCAAGCAGGATAAATGCCAAACAAAAACAAAAAAAACAACCAAATAAATCCAAACCTAAAACCCTACACCTTTGCCATATTATTTTCAAATCACAGCAAATGAAGATAAAGAAAAAATCCTTAAAAGGCCAGCGTGGGTAAAAAAGATAAAAAATAAATAAATAAATAAACCACTTTACCTATAGATGAACAAACCTAAGAATTATACCTAACTTCTACCTCAGAAACCACTCAAACAAGAAGAGTGTTAATTGATATATTTACAGTGTTGAGAGAGGAAAAAACCCACCAACCAAAATTCTGTACTCTGTGAAATTATCCTTCACAAGTGAAGGAGAAATAAAGACTTTATCAGACACAGAAAAATTGGACTAATCTGTAGCCAGTAGACTTGCCCTGTAAGAAATGGTAAAATAGAAAGAAGGAAAACATTCTAGGTGTGAAACTTGGATCTTAAAGAAAGGAAGGAGCACCAAGAAAGAAAGAAATGAAGTAAAAAAAAAAAACACCCCACATTTAATTTTTAATTAATCTAACAGATAACAGTGTGCTCAAAATAACTATAGCAACAATGTATTCAATTATATATATCTATAAATACACCTTACATATATATGTATATATACATTTATGTATGCTTATAGATAAGTGAAATGAATGACAGCAAAGAAGGAACTAGAATTATTTTGTTATTATAAGGTATTCAAGTGGTCAGTGTTATTTCATAGTAGAAAATAAATAACTTTTAAAAAAGGAATAAAAAAAGAACTCACTTTAAATATAAAGACACAGGGGCGCCTGAGTGGCTTAGTCGGTTAAGCGTCCGACTTTCGCTCAGGTCACGATCTCGCGGTTCGTGGGTTCGAGCCCCGCGTCGGGCTCTGTGCTGACTGCCAGCTCGGAGCCTGCAGCCTCTTTCAGTCTGTGACTCCCTCTCTCTCTGACCCTCCCCTGCTCACACTGTCTCTCTCTCTCTCTCTCTCTCCTAGAAATAAATAAAAATATTTAAAAAAAAATAAATAAATATAAAGACACATGTAAATATAAAGACACATGTAAATATAAAGACACATTTAAATCACCAAGATAGACCAGTCTGCGCTATAAAACACAATGTAACAAACTTAAAAGAATAGAAAAATAGAAAGTATTTGCTCTCAGTGGAATTAAACTAGAATTTGATAACAGATAACTTGAAAATCCCAATACACACAGAGATTAAAGAACAAACTTCTTTTTTTTTTTAAATTTTTTAAAATGCTTATTTATTTTTGAGAGAGACAGAGTGCAAGCAGGGGTGGGGCAGAGAGAGAGGAAGACACAGAATCTGAAGTAGATTCCAGGCTCTGAGATGTAAGCACTTAGCCTGACACAGGACTCACAAAACATGAGATCATCACCTGAGCCAAATTTGGATGCTTAACTGACTGAGCCACACAGGCACCCCAAGAGCACACTTCTAAATAACACGTGGGTCATAGAAGAAATCCCAAGAGAAATTAAAAAATATCTTTAAATAAATGAAAAGGGAAACACAACTTACCAAAATGTGTGGGATGCTGCCTAAAACAGTACCTAGAGGAAATTTATGCCATATGCCATTGAATGCATTATTTAGAAAAAAAGAATAATATAAAATCTAAGTTTTTACCTTAACAAATTAGAAAAAGAGCACACTAAATATAAAGCAAGCAGAAGAAAGAAAATAATACAGATGGGAGCAGAAATCAGTGAAATAAAAAACAAGAAATCAATAGAGAAAAATCAATGAAAATGAAAACTGATACTTTGAAAAGATCAATAAAATTGATAAGCCTATAGCCAGAATAACTAAGAAAAAAAAGGGAGAGGACACAAATTACTAATGTCAGAAACCAGAGAAGGTATATCACTACAGATCCCATGGAAATTAAAAGGGTACCAAAGGAATACTGTTAACAACTCTATGCCACAAATTTTTTTTTAAATATTTTATTTATTTCTAAGAGAGAGAGAGAGAGACAGCATGAGCAGGGGAGGGTCAGAGAGAGAGGGAGTCACAGACTCTGAAACAGGCTCCAGGCTCCAGGCAGCTGGCAGTCAGCACAGAGCCCGACGCGGGGCTCGAACCCATGAACCGCGAGATCATGACCTAAGCGAAAGTCGGACGCTTAACCGACTAAGCCACCCAGGCGCCCCATATGCCACAAATTTAATAGCCTAGATGAAAAAGACCAATTTCTTGAAAGACATAATCTGCCAAAACTCACACAAAGAGGGACAGATGATCTGAATGGGCCTATATCTATAAAAGAAACTAAATAAATAATTCATAATCTTTCAAAACAGAAAATATCAGGCTCAGCTGGGTTCACTGGTGAATCTGATCTAACATTTAAGGCAGATATTATACCAATTCTCTATAATCTCAGAGGATAGAAGTAGAAAGAACACTTCCTATTTCATTCTGTGAGGTCAGCATTACCCTAATACCAAAACCAGACAAAGATATTACAACAAAGGAAATCTATAAACCAATATATTTCTCTAAGATAGATACAAAAATCCTGATCAAAATATTAGCAAATCATACCCAACAATGTAGAGCAGGAGTTTTATACCATGACCCCACCCCAGTGGGATTTTACCCCAATTATGCAAGGCTAGTTCAACATTTGAAAATCAATTAATGCAATCCATTACATCAAGGGACTAAAAAAAGAAAAATGACATGATCATATCAATAGAGACAGAATAGGCATTTGACAAAATCTAGCACCTATTCATGATAAAAAATTCTTAGTAAACAAGGAATAAAGTTGAATTTTCTCAACTTGATAAAAGCGTTATCTAAAAAAACCCTACAGCTAACATCATACTTGATGGTGAAAAACTAGAAGCTTTTCCACTAAGATCAGATACAAGGCAAGGATGCCCCCGGTCACCATTCCTTTTCAACATTTTACTGGAAGTCCTTGCTAATGCAATAATGAAAAAAAATTAAAAAAGGAAAGAAAATAAACTGTCTTTGTTTATAGATGACATGATCATTATGTAGAAAATCTGAATCAACAAAAAAAACCTCACGGAACTAACAAGTGATTATAGCAAGCTTGCAGGATACAAGGTTAATATAGAAACATCAGTTGCTTTCCTATATACCAACAGCAAACAAGTATAATTTAAATTTAAAAACATCAGGGCACTGGGTGGCTCAGTGGGTTAATCATCCAACTTCAGCTCAGGTTCGTCGGTTCGAGCCCCATGTTGGGCTCTGTGCTGACAGCTAGCTTAGAGCCTGGAGCCTGTCTTTGGATTCTGTGTCTCCCTCTCTCTCTGACCCTCTCCTGCTCATGCTGTCTTTCTCTCTCTCAAAAATAAATAAAAAACATTTTTAAAAAACCCAAAAATTATACCCCCTGAAATGAAAACACCTAGTTATAATTGTAACTAATTATGCGCAAATATACATGTGAAAAACTACAAATCTCTGATGAATGTAATCAAAGAACTAAATAAATAGAAATTTATTTTGTGTTCATGGGTAGGGAAATTCAATATTGTCAAGATATCATTTCTTTGCAACCTGACCTATAGATTCAAAGCAATCCCAATCAAAACCCTAAGAAGTTATTTTATGGATATTGACAAAGTGATTCTAAAGTTTGTATATAAAACCAAAAGGCCTAGAATAGCCAACACAATATTGAAGAACATCAAAGTTGGAGGATTGACAGTAGCCAACTTCAAGACTTAATATAAAAGATACAGTAATCAACGTAGTGTGGTACTGGTGAAGGAATAGACAAATAGATCAACAGAACAAAACAGAGAGCTGAGAAACAGACCCCCATAAATATAATGAACTTATCTTTGACAAAAGAACAAAGGCAATACAATGGAGCAGACAGTCTTTACAACAAATGATGCTTGAACACTGAATATCTACATGCAAAAAAATAATCTAAAAGCAGACCTTAAATCCTTCACAGAAATTAACTTAAAATGGATCACAGATCTAAATGTGAAATGCAAGACTACAAAACTCTTAGAAGATAACACAGAAGAAAACTAGATGATTTTGGGTATAGTGTCTTTTTAGATACAACACCAAATAGATGATCCATGAAAGATATAATTTATAAGCTGGACTTCATTAAAATAAAAAAATTTCTGACCCGTGAAAAACAATTTATGAAGAAAATGTGAAGACAAGCCATAGACTGGAAGAAAATATGTATAAAAGACACATCTGATAAAGTTGTCTTATACAAAATTTACAAAGAGCTCTTACAACTCAACAGTAAGAACAAAAACAACCTGATTAAAATGTGGGCCAAAGACCTCAACAGATACCTCACAAGACAAACACACACACAGATGGGAAATAAGCATATGAAAAGATGCTTCACATCATGTTATGAAGAAAATACAAATTGTAACAAAAATGAAAGGAACCACAAAAGAGCTCGAATAGCCAAAGCAATCCCAAGAAAGAAAAACAAAACTGGAGGTATCACAATTCTAAATTTCAAGCTATCCTACAAAGCTGTAATCCTCAAGACAATATGGCGCTGGCACAAACACAGATACGTAGATCAATGAAACAGAATAGAAAACCCAGAAATGGACCCACAACTATATGGTCAACTCATCTTCAACAAAGCAGGAAAGAAGACCATCTCTTCAACAAATAGTGTTGGGAAAACTGGATGGTGACACAGGGAAGAATGAAACTGGACCATTTTTTTACACCATACAGAAAAATAAATTCAAAATGGATGAAAGACCTAGATGTGAGACAGAAAACCATCAAAATCCTACAGGAGAACACAGGGAGCAACCTCTTTGACCTCAGCTGTTGCAAGTTCTTATGTTGCCACAGGCAAGGGAAACATAAGCAAACATGAACTACTGGGACTTCATTAAGATAAATAGCTTCTGCACAGTGAAGGAAACAATAAACAAAACTAAAAGGCAGCCTATGGAATGGGAGAAGGTATTTGCAAATGACATATCTAGGAAAGGGTTACTATCCAAAATCTATAAAGAGCTTGTCAAACTTAACAACCAAAAGACAAACAACCCAGTGAAGAAATGGGCAGAACATATGAATTGACACTATTCCAAAGAAGACATCCATCCAGCTAACGAACACATGAAATGATGCTCAACATCACTCATCATCAAGGAAATACAAATCAAAACCATGACATACTTCCTCGCAACGTATCAGAATGGTTAAATTAACTCCATAAGAAACAACAGGTGTTGCAATGATGCAGAGAAAGGGGACCCTCTTGCACTGTGGGTGGGAGTGCAAACTGGTGCAGCCACTCTGGGGAATAGTTTCTCAAAAAACTAAAAATAGAACTACCCTATGTTTCAGGAATTGCACTATTAGATATTTACCCAAAGGAAACAAAAATACAGACTTGAAACCCCAAAGTTCAGAGCAGCATTATCAACAACAGCCAAACTATGGAGAGAGCCCAAATGTCCACTGACTGATGAATGGCTAAAGAAGATGTGGTGTGTACACGCACGCACACACACACACACACACACACACACAGTATTACTTGGCCATCAAAAAGACTGAAATCTTGTCATTTGGAATGACATAGATGCAGCTAGAATGTATACAGCAAATAAGTCAATCAGAGAAAGACAAATAACATATGATTTCATGCATATGTAGAATTTAAGAAACAAAACAGGAGGGGTATCTGGGTGGCTCAGTCAGTTAAATGTCTGACTTCGGCTCAGGTCATTATCCTATGGCTCATGGGTTTGAGCCCCATGTGGGGCTCTGTGCTGACAGCTCAGAGCCTGGAGCCTGCTTCAGATTCTGTGTCTTCCTTTCTCTCTGTCCCTCCCTTGCTCTCTCTCACTCTCTCAAAAATGAACATTAAACAAAATTAAAGGAAAAAAAGAAACAAATCATGAACATACAAGAAGGGGGGAGAAGAGGAGAGAAGGAAATAAACCACAAGAGACTCTTAAGGACTAAGAACAAACTGAGGGGTGATGGAGGGACATGGGAGGGAGATGGGCTAGACAGGATATGGGTATTTAGGAGGGCACCTGTTGTGATGAGCATTGGGCATTGCATGAATCACTGAATTCTATTCCTGAAACTAATAATGCACTGTATGTTAAATAACTAAACTTTAAATGAAACACTAAAAACAAACAAAAATAAAATAAATAAAATAAAATAGAAATGAGGCACCACTACACATCTGTTAGAATGGCTGAAATCAGGAACACTGACAAACCTAATGGTGGTGAGGATGTGGAACAACAGGGGCTCTCATTCATCACTGGTGGGAACATAAAATAGTACAGTTACTTTATAAAAAATATTCTTCTGTTAAACATAACATTGCTGTAATAGTAGAACATTTCATTCCATTGTATAAGAACATTATACTTCCCTCCAATCTCATAGAATATACAATACCAATGGCGAACACTAATGTAAGATATGAACTCTGAATGATTATCCTCAGTGAGGGTTAATTCTTCGTTTAAAAAAAAAAAAAAAAAGTACCATTCCAGTGAGTTGGTAAGAAGGTATAGGAGGCATCTCTGTACCTTCCTCTCAATTTTGCTACAAACCTAAAGATGCTCTAAAACAATAAATCTTAAAATAGAAAATGGGGAGGAATAACATAATTGTCATCTGACAGAATCAGGATTAAAACAATGAATTGGTTCATGGGATGAATCTGCCAAAAACAAAAATTAACAGAGACAAATATAAATATAAGGTGCTCCAAAAATAACTCCAAAGGCAATACAGAGAAACTCATCAGCAACTTCAGAGGCTTTAATACAGAAGATTATAATGAGAACCACGTATGAGCCTATTTAGGGCCATCATGCATAAAAGCAGATTCTACATGACCCTAAGAGGAAATGTCAGTTTCAAAGGTTGGAAGACCCAGGAAAAGAGATTTAGCCTCAAGATGGGAGAGAAATTTCTCAGAGTAGGAACTGTACATATGATGAATGGCCTGTGTGAGAATATGGTGTCTGCCACCAGAGAAGTTGAATTCTGCTTCAAGAGAGACTCAACTGTCAAATCAATAACTTGCAACTGGTATCGAGGGCCAATCTAACTCTAAGATTCCATGATTCCACAACATTTTTATTAAAGGCATTTAAACCCAAAACACCAAATTAAACCAAACCAAGGCTGAAAAATCCTACTACCTGGAAAGAAATATTCAGAGGTTCGTTGTGTTGAGTTGTATCTTGGAGAACATAAAGCTGACTCCATGACTGAGAATAACTGAAAGTAAGGTTCAGCTATTAACAAAATTTAAAGCTGGCAATCACCTTCTGTTTTAGATAATTTATGAAAAGTTATTTTTTTTTTAAAAATAGGTAATATATTCTAACTCTCCCTCTTCTTCTCAACCACCTGGTTCTCCTGCTATGGGACTACTAAATTACCAGCTTCTTGTATATACTTCCAGAGATGTTTTATGCATCTAAAGCATTTACATCCATATTGTGCCCAACCTCTGTTTTAATTATATGTTAGTATACTTTGTACATTGTTTTGGACTTTGTTCATTTGCTGTAATAGTACATCCTTGAAGATCATTTCATATTAATACATAAAGAGCTTTCACATTCCTTATTTCTAAGTGACAGTATATTTCATATTTGACATGGACATGGTTCCTAAAATAAGTTGTAATTCCTTATGAATAAAGCTGAAGACCAGTGGAATTAAATAATAACCATTACTTTTATTTTTTAAAATTCGTTTTGTGATGTTGGATTATTTATTTTGTGCATCTGTGGCAATCAACGAGATCTCAGTGGTGGTATGGATTTGACCCATCTCTGCAACTGTAAATGGCAAGTGGCTTACAAAATGATATCAAGATCCTAGTAAGAAGTGGGGAGGGCTGAGAGGTGGATATTTGGGCTGGCAGAAACATCAAAGCCTAGGAAGGACGGAATAGGAGTGTAGTATAAGGGATATAATCCCCCTCTCTTTGCTCCCTCCCTTTTCCTTTCTCTCCCAAGAACCCAGGCCCCTGGGATTATGTTAGATCTGTCTCTGAAGCCAGAAGATGGAGGAGAGAGTTGGCTCTAAGTGGTCATTCTCCAAGCTAGCTTTGTTAGAAATCCTGTATCACATAAGATGGTGAAGAGAGGCCATGACTATTTCCTTTTCCATTTTCCATTAAAGATGAGAAAACAAAGACCTCTCTCTCTCCCAACTCCTCTGGAGGACATGGGAGGAGAGGGCAGGAGAGAAGGGCTGGGAGTCCTGAGGTTTCCCATGAGACTACACATCCCATAGGCAAGGACTAAGAGTTTAGATTACATAAACATTACTGGAAGAGCTCTAATGCAGGATTAACACACGTGGCTGGGGCAAAATTGTCCGGGATCTGACTGGGACCCTGGCAGTGAAAGTTGGGATTTCTGACAACCCAATTCAAGTGTTTGGGACTAAACGGAGAATGCAAGGGGTCAAGAGAAATGGATGCCAGGACAGGCATTTTGGCAGTGAGAACAAGGATCAAGGAACAAGGCAGTGAGAGACTAGGATCAAGATGCCTGGATCCCAGGAGAGCAGAAGATGAGGACTGGAACGAGAAGCAATAGCTGGGAGAACCCAGAAGTCTGGGCTCTGGAATAAGAGCAAGTGGGAATTCCAGGATCTCTGTCCACCTCCTCCTCATCCCTGCATCAGGCAGAGGAAAGGACAGGAAGGGGCTGGAAAAGGGTTCAAACCTTGGGTTTACTTCTCAGGTAGCCACATGAATACATTCAGGGCCAGACAGACACAGGAATGGTGGGGGAAAGAGGAATTTAGTGCTGCTTTGGCCCTGCATGGGGCTGGGAGGGGTCAGGAGGCTGGGGAGGGGTGCTGGGACTTGGTCCTGGGGTTCTACAATAGAGTCTTGTACACAGTGTGTATGACCACAGCCCTCCTCTTCTTCCTGATCACTCTCCATGGAGCTCGCACCAAGTGCCTGCGGTTTCTCATAAATAACAACAGCACTTTGACGAGCAGCGCCCTATGTGCTTGTTGTTGACAGTGCCACCCGTCCATTCTATCTTCTTCTCTGGCTTCTGCTTCTGAAGTTTGAGGGTTAGGCTCCTGTTCTCTCTGTCTCTGTCTCTGTTGTCATGGTAACCGTTTTCTCAGTGAAGGTCTCACTCACCTGGGCCCCATGGCTAAGGCTGAGGAGAGTAGTAGGGGAGGAAGGGGAATGAAACACCCCTCCCTTTCTCTGTGTCTCTGGGGTTAAGAGAATCAGTAGCAGATGCAGAATAGCAGCGAAGACCCTCCAATTTCTTTCTCTCCTCTGGGGCATCCGCTTCCCCATCCCCAGGGATAACCTGTCCAACCTCACTTCCAGCTCCAATATTACTTTCAAAGTCAGTTATTTTGTTCTTACCTCAAAGCACACAGCTATCTTTTTTTTTTTTAATGGTTTTTATTTATTTCTGAGAGAGAGAGAGAGACAGCGTGAACAGGGGAGGGTCAGAGAGAGAGAGAGAGACACAGAAACCAAAAGAGGCTCGAGGCTCTGAGCTAGCTGTCAGCACAGAGTCCGATGCTGGGCTCGAACCCAAGGACCACGAGATCATGACCGGAGCCGAAGCTGGACACATAACCGACTGAGCCACCCAGCTATCTTTTAAAAAAATCTTACAATTATACAGAACAATATTTACAGCTTTTAAAAAAATAAGGCCTTGTATAGAGTAATAAATTGTTTCTTAGTTAATTATGGGAAAATAACACATTTGTTTATCTTCTTTTTGTAAACTATGTTTTGAAAGTTTACAGTTACAAAATTAAATCATGAAAAAATACAGCTATCTGAAGGAAATTTAACTCCTGTTAAGAAAAATAACTCCTGTTCACTGTGCAGCCTATCCCTGGAAACATTGTATTTTATTCATTTTGAGTTAATGCATGCACCTAAAAAGGAGAAAAAAACACTTATAATTCAAATGATTCAAATTTTCATTAAATTTAGTTTGGTTTTCTTTTAAGGCTGAATAAAAGCAGCTAAAGTGTTTTGAAGTAATAGGATGACAGGAAAAGTCTTACAGTGATAGATACACCTTCTTACAAAAGATAAAGAAATGGAAGCTAGTACATTAATTAAAAAACAAAGTTGGACAAATCAACACAGGGGAGGGATTCTCAGCCAAACAAACCACAAGTATAAAAAGTCTGTTAACTCTGCAGTGATCTCTTGACTTTAGAGATTTTCATCCAACACAACTTTTACTGCCTACTACTTGGTGACTAAAGATACACTGTGGCCTGAAGGCAATTTTTTAGGGCAGCTGCCCTGAAGACTCAGGTGCATCTCTGGTGTGCTGGCATACGAAGCAGCAACCTAGCACCAAGAGTGTGCACATAGTTGCTCCAATAGAGACAGGACATTCATTCAAACATAGGATTTCCTCTCTCTCAAATGGCATTAAGTTATTGAAGGTCAGTGTATCATCCAGGGCACATCCCAATATGGAGGTGACTTTTGCTCATATGTCCTAAAATAACTGTATCAGGATAGGAGTTCCATTTTCCATTTCCTCTTTCTTGTAAATCCCATTTTTAAATGCTTTTTGGCACTGCAGTATGATGTGCAACAAGAGGCACTAGATAAAGGTCTGCTAATTGAACAATACCTCTTATCTATTATGCTATTTAACCCATGCAAAAATAGGCCTTATTATTTCCATTTGACATTACCAAAGGGTGATGTTAGGTATTCTGATGTCCAGAATAATGTTATTCTCACTACACAGTTATGTTTGAGGAAGA
The DNA here is from genome assembly GCF_003009895.1 of Hyaena hyaena. Taxonomy (NCBI): domain Eukaryota; kingdom Metazoa; phylum Chordata; class Mammalia; order Carnivora; family Hyaenidae; genus Hyaena; species Hyaena hyaena. Next base: position 166,284 of record NW_024081850.1, read on the forward strand.
AATCCCAACTGTAAACTTTCAATACAGAAATGAACATGAATAAGAAATGACTTTCAAAGACTTCTCAGAGATCTGGCTTGTATGTTACTTCTCTGATCCTGTAAAATCATATATGCTCCTGCTTCACATGCCTTCGGTACCAATGAAGGCAGCCGTGTTGCTGCAGCTCTGCTCCCAGGAGTTTATGAAATGGGTGTTAAGACAAATTAATTTTTTTTAAAAGTAACTTCACAGTGTAGAAACCTAACAAACACTAATTCAGTTAACAATCAAAGTCAACAACAACAGAGTTATGTTGTTGATATCATGTTGCATGCAGCCTTCATATGATATAATGAAAATAGCACTTTACCTCCATGATCCCCAAATCTATACTAGTGTAAATATCAGAAAAACACAAATTAAGGGATATTCTACAAAACACTTGGACAGAAATCCTCAAAGTTGTCAAGGTCATCAAAAACAAAGAGTATCTGTAAACTGACAGTCTAAAGTAGTCTAAGAAGACATGACAGTAACATATAATGTGGTATCCTGAATGGATTCTGGAATGGAAAAACGACATTAGAGAAAACCTAAAGAAATCAGAATATAGTATGGATTTCAGTTAATATGGTATCAATACAGTGCAGCAATATTATAGTATATAGTATGGCATAATAAAGTATTATTAATATAGTATGGTCATAATATATATATTATATATAATTATATATTATATTATATTATATTATATTATATTATATTATATTATATATAGACTATAATATCAATATTGGTTTAATAAGTGTAAGACTATATCATACTAATATAAGATGTTAACTATAGGGGGTATGTGAGAACTCTATTACTTTTGTGAATCTAAAACTACTCTACAATAAAAAGTTTATCAAACCTAATTAAATAAAAAAGCAAAAGTATGTTTCTAAATTCCCATTACAGAAAATACTATTGCAAAGAAGGAACAAGTAGAATGGAACTAGTTCCGTAACCTGATGACTCAAAGCAATTATTTTAATAATTTGGTTATAACACACTCTCTACTAAGAATTATATGTAAGTAACTTATCTGATTCTTAACCATATAATGCATAATACAAAAACGTGGTTTAGGCTATGCAGAAGCAGCATTTGACAAAATCTAACATGCTTTCATGATAAAAACACACAACAAAGTAGGATAGGGAATGTACTCAACCTGATACAGGTCATTTGTAAAAAATAAAAAACACATTATATGCAATGGTGAAAGACTGAAAGTTTTTCATCCGTAAGGTTGGGAATAAGACAAAGATGGCAGCATTTACTACTACCATTTAGTGTTATAATAGAAATTCTACTCAGAAAAAGAAATAAATGGCAAATAAGCTAGAAAGGAATAAGTAAAAATATCCCTTCATACCCATCAGGATAGTTGTTATTTAAAAAAAGAAAGAAATGGGGTGCCTGGGTGGCTTAGTCGGTTAAGCGTCCGACTTTCGCTTAGGTCATGATCTCGCGTTTCGTGGGTTCGAGCCCCGCGTCGGGCTCTGTGCTGACTGCCAGCTCAGAGCCTGGAGCCTGTTTCAGAGTCTGTGTCTCCCTCTCTCTCTGACCCTCCCCTGCTCACACTGTCTCTCTCTCTCTCTCCCAGAAATAAATAAAACATTTAAAAAATAAATAAATAAAAATAAAAAAGAAAGAAAAAATAATAAGTTTTTGCAAGGCTGTGGAGAAACTGGAACCCTCATACATAACAATGGGAACACGGTGCATTTGTTATAGAAAATATTCCAGTGGTTCCTCAAAAAGTTAACACAGAGTTACCACATGACCCAGCAACTCTACTTTTAGGGATATACCCAAGAGAAGTGAAAACACATGTCCACAGAAAAACTTCAAGACAGATGTTCACAGCAGCATCATTCATAATAGCCAAAAAGTAGAAACAACTCAAATATAAACCAGCTGATATATGGACAAACAAAATTTGATATATCTATATGATGAAATATTATTCAACCATAAAAAGGCATGAAGTACTGATACATGCTACCACATGTATGAACTTTGAAATCATTATGCTAATTGAAAGATGCCAAATTGTAGGATTCCATTTAAATGAAATATCCAGAAAGGTAAATACATAGACACAGAAAGCAGGTAAGAGGTTGTCAGGGGCTGGGAGAAGGGTTTATACAGAGGGACTGCTTAATGAGTATAGGGTTTCTTTTAGCATGATAAAAATGTGTTGGAACTATATAGAAATGGAAATTACACAGCACCCTGAAAGTACTAAATACCACTCAATTGTATACTTAAACTTTTTTTTTAATTTTTACTTTGAGAGAGAGCGAGAGTGAGTGGGGGAGAGGAGTAGAGGAAGGGAGAGAGAGAATCTTAAGCAGGCTCCATACTCAGTGTGAAGCCCGATGCAGGGCTTGATCCCATGACCCTGGGATCATGACCTGAGCCAAAATCAAGAGTCAGATGTTCAACTGACTGAGCCACCCCGGCACTTCTCAATTGTATACTTTAAAATGGTTAATTTTATGTATTGTGATTTTCATCTCAATTAAAACATTTTATAGAAAAGACAATGTGTGCACACACACAAAATTCATGTTTTTTAAAAGTTTTTTCAATGTTTATTTATTTTTGAGAGAGACACAGAGCATGAATGGAGGAGAGGCAGAGAGAGAGAAGGAGAGACAGAATCCGAAGCAGGCTCCAGGGTCTGAACTGTCAGCACAGAGCCTAACATGGGGCTCGAACTCACAAACTGTAAGATCATGACCTGAGCCAAAGTTAGACGCTCAACTGACTGAGCCACCCAGGCTCCCCCAAATTCACATGTTCTAACAGGCATTTAGGGAGCCTGTCCCACAGCATCCAGTTTCTCCTCAAGAGGCAGGGACTAGAAATAGCCTCTTCTTTTTTATTTTATTTTGTTTTTATTTTTTAAGTAGGCTCCATGCCTCTCATGGGGCTTGAACCCCAAGATCAAGAGTCACATGCTGTACCAACGAAGCCAGCCAGGCCCCCACAACAGTCTCTTCTTATATGAACTTCTAAGCATTCATAAGGAGACATATGTGAACATATATATGAAGATGAGCACACTCCGTTTTGTTTTTACTAAATGTTAACTGAGCGGGCTCTCTCTAAACAGAGGAGATGGTGGAGTCTCAGCTACTGCAGGGCCAGAAGGCCCTCACCAATGGGATTCCATTGCTCTACCCCAACTCCTCAGGCTGTACTCTCCTCCACCTTCCACACACCCAAAAAACAGACACCACATACTCTTCTTTAAGAAGCACCTGGAAGAGGGGCACCTGGGCAGCTCAGTTGGTTAAGCGTTCAACTTCAGCTCAGGTCATGATCTCATAGTCTGTGGGTTCAAGCCCTGTGTTGGACTCTGTGCCTGGAGCCTGCTTCAGATTCTGTGCCTCCCTCTCTTTCTGACTCTCCCATGTCTCTCCCTCTCTGTCAAAAAGAAACAAACATTAAAAAAAAAAAAAAAAAAAAGGCACATGGAAGAAACTGCCAGAGAGCCTAGGGTGATAAATGACACTTGCTACCAAACACAGGTTTCCTCTGCTATCTGGAAGTAGAATGTTTCTGTGAAAACCTTCATCAGCCAAAATGGCATAAAAAGTGAAGAAGCAATCACCATTAATTTACATGAAAAATTTTTGAGTGTTCTCAGACCCCCCTAAAATAACCTTTATTAGGTTTTTCTGATTCCTTAGGACATCTTGCTAATGGATGCACAACATACATCAAGATAAAGCACAGATGCTCACAGACACAATTCGAAGCTGTGGTGGTTTGATGCTGAGATGCTGAGTGTAGTTCCGAGGAACTCCTCTAGAAGAGCTACCTGGAGAACAAATGCTGAAGGCTATTTTTGTATTTCATTTTCACTTTTTTTGGAAACTCCTCTTTGGATTTCTTTTGGTTAGCAAAAACAGGACTAAAGTAGGTCTTTTGTAAAAGAAAAAGACACAAAAAAGTGAGGGATACCTGCGTATAGTACCTTTGTGCAAAGTACATTGTTTTAGGATATGTCATTCTAATCTTTTCTGAAGAGGATGCCTTAATGAGCAGAATAAAAACCAGGATTACTTATATCCAAAAGTTGTAAAGATAAGGCTTACTAGTGTCCTTGCTATCACTGCAGTTTTTCACTTTTTTGTTGTTGTTTCAAGTGTTTATTTAAATTCTGGTTTAGTTAACATATAATTTTCCAATTACCTATAGCTCACGTAAAGAAAGGCCTTCAAGACCTTTGGGTTTTCCTCAATCAATGTCTGTGGTTTTCTTGGATAGCCAGTGTTCTTACATTATAACTTATCTGGGTGCAAAGACTTGAGGTACAAAGTTGAACAAAATAACTTTAAGTTTTCCAAACTTAAATGGTCTATTTAAATGGTAAAACATCCAGGAGATTTTGCCATCTATTTCATTCTTCTTCCCACTCCCAAACATATAAATAAAGTCTGGTCTTTTTTTTTTTTTTTGCCTCCCTCCCTCAGTGCCCCCCATCCCCACCCCAAGCTTGGGACACCTGTATTAGATGCCACACCAGGATAGTCATGTACTTGAGGGAAACAAAATGGTAGGCCAGGACAGAGCTCACGCTGCAGCCATGTGATCTAAAGCTACTGAAGACCTGTAGTAAACACCTGTTCCTGCCGTTTTCCCCTGGATGACTTGGTCTTCTTTTTTGTTTAATTCAAATCATGAGTTCCTTACTTTTCAGGTAATTAAGTTTTGTTTTATGTTAAAAGTTCATCCTTTCATCTTTTACCCATGGCACCCTAATTTTTTCTTGACTTCTCTTGGTTCTTCATTAATTGTAACAAATGCTTTAAAACTCTTAAATCATTGTCAACTGGATTCTTTTCCTTCCTTTGTAAACATCCTCACTCAAGAGCTGCTAATGTTCCTCCTTTGCCATCTCCTCTTTCCTCCTCCACTTCCCTCCTTCTTTTACACTGACTTAACACTCTACAGGGGACTCTAGTCCAAGTGTCTCATTTCTGGTCAGGTTGGTGCTGACCAGACTTCACTTTTTTCCTACAGCAGAGTATTCCTGGCAATTCCTACCGCATGAGCATCTTTTTCAGTGTGCTTAGAGAAACAACAGCACTGTGCACATCTCCTTGGGCCAGCTCACCCTGAGGAAAAGGGGAGAATACATAACTTCACATCACTCTCCCAGCTACTCACTCAGCTACTACTTTGCCCCATCTACATATACTTGTTAAGTCTCCTCTACATTCATGGTCTGGTACCAAAATGTGATGAGTCACAGCCCTTGATCCCAGAGGGTTAAACAGGAGAAGTGAAATTTAAGGAAATATGTACAGGCTTATTTTGAAGGCACTGACAACTACCCATCCAATGTATACTACCTAACCATTATTATCACTACACAATCAAGCACCTGTCTACATACCTTTATCTGTCACTTTCTGTGTCTGTGCAAATAAATGTGAAGGCTCAGAACATTTATGATATCACTGCCAGGTAAAAAGTTCTAGAAGAAAACAAGGGTACCTGTTCCTATATTACAATGTCTTTCTTGTGAAGAAGGATACTCTTCCCAAGAACTGCTTTGGAGGTTCTGTTTGCTCCCATTTTCTGTGGAGCACTGGGTTGGTTTGGTGCTAGTTAATTAGAGCTCTGGAGCCAGGAAATGAGCACAGGGATGAGCTTGCCAAGACTGCCAGCTGGCTGCCCCCAGGGCTCTGGGCCTAGCAGCAGCTGGAAGACAGCGCAGGAACAGGTCACTTGACAGAGCCAGACAGGGAGGAAAGGGGACAGCAAGGTACAGCAGTCTGGCTAGAGCCACAACCATGTTGGATCCTACACCTGATCTCACCGTGTGCAGCTTTTGGCTATAGAGGTACATGGTGCTGCCCCTACAGACTCTGCCAGTCTGTGTGTTCTGTCTAGCATAGTTTTTCGTGCTGTCATCTCAGAAAAGTACATTTCAGGGCTGCAATCTAGCTCACAGGAAAGTTCTAGTGTGGCTACAACACTGCTCCAGATCACAGCTGCAGGCACAGAAGAGCAGGGGTGCAGACCATTAGAGGTCTCCAGCCTCTTTTAGCAGCAAAAGTTTCCATGGAAAGGAGGTCAGGAACAGGCAGAAAATTCCATGCCTTTTATATAGGGTCACTTTGAAATCATTCTCTATTTTGATGAATAACAGTCACTGGAAAATCACTAAGGCCAGGTTGAAGGCAAACTTACAACTATGGTTGCACATACCATGTCTGGCTATGAATCTGGAAAATTACTTTCGCTATCTCCATTCTGTATGAAAATTTTATTTTCATGAGTGTCTGTACGCACATCACTAGGCTGTTGTCATTCCTGTTGATCTTTTTCTTCTAGTCTATCAATGATTTAATACATAAAAAAGAATATGGAAACTTTCATTTCAATTTCATATTATCAATAAACTCATTAAGGATAAATATTCCAGCTATGTCAGTTATAAAGTAAAGATGAATCAAATGACATGGGTTGGTATTATAGAATGTTAAGAACTTAAACATGAGGCTTTCAAATTACCTACATTTTAAATTCTACTCTGAAGCATTTAAAATTTCAATCCACTAACAAACCTGATACTCCACCAATAAAATATAAAAGCTTAAAGATGAGAATAAAGGATAGAAAAATGGGTCCACATTCTGTCATCTAGAATGGGAGAAATGATATTCACACAGTGACCGAATACAGTGCCAAAAGTTATACATGTGGAAAAAAGAGATGGGTATAACAGAAATATACTTAGGAACATATATAGTAGGAACAGTACATGCACAAAATGCACTAATACTAATACTACTACACATAAGCCTTACCAGCAAGGACTTTACAACCTTATAGTAAAGACGGACATCTGTAACTAACTACAATAAAAAAAAAAAAAAAATCATCAGATCGTTTTCATTATCAGAAGTCTGGAATGTTTTTATTTATTTTTTTTAATGTTTATTTCTTTCTGAGAGAGACAGAGAGAGAGGGAATCCCAAGCAGGCTCCAGGCTGTCAGCAAAGAGCCTGACACAGGGCTTGAACTCAGGAAGCCTGAGCCAGGATTAACAGTCAGATGCTTAATTCACTGAGCCAACCAGGTACCCAGGAGTCTGGGATGTTTGTAAATGCTCTAAACAAAGACAAAAATATACCAACCATAATTACCAGCACTATCTAGTACTGGACCCAGTATTACAGCAGGTTTTTTTTTTTTCTTAAATAGTTTATCAAGTTGGCTTCCATATAACACCCAGTGCTCATTCTCACAAGTACCCACCTCCATGCCCATCAACTCCCCTCCCCTCTCCCTCACCCCAATCAGCCCTCACTTTGTTCTCAGCATTCAAGAGTCCCGCATGGTTTGCCTCCTTCCCTCTCCCCAACTATTTTTCCCCTTCTTCTCACTCATGGTCCTCCGCTAAGTTTCTCCTAATACTCTATACATGCAAACATATGGTGTCTGTCCTTCTCTGCCTGACTTATTTCACTCAGTATAACACCCTCAAGGTCCATCCATTTTGCTACACATGGCCAGATTTCATTCTTTCACATTGCCATGTAGTAGACCATTGTATAGATGAACCACATCTTCTTGATCCATTTGTCAGTTGATGGACACTTAGGCTCTTTCCATGTTTTGGCTATTGTGGACAGTGCTGCTATGAACATTGGGCACATGTGCCCCTATGCATCAGCACTCCTGTATCCCTTGCGTAAATTCCTAGCAGTGCTATTGCTGGGTCCCAGGGGAGTTCTACTGTTAATTTTTTGAGGAATCTCCACACTGTTTTCCAGAGGGGCTACAGCAGTTTTTTGTAAGGTGTTTATTACAGAGAAACCTCTATTCCTCCATCATTTGGAAGGCAGTAGTGACATGTCATATGTATGAATTTATATAAATATTTGTTTTCTAAAGTAAATGAGGAGGTGTGGAGAGGCAGGGTGCAAAAGGACAGAAGTAAAAACCACCTTCAATCAAGCTTCCTCTATAGCCAAGCAACAGACTTAAAGCTAACAAGAATGATGATTTGTAATATGGTCTCTTCTTTGTTTATTTTAGGTATCTATTATTATACCAATGTTACTTATCAGTACTTTACAATTTTTAAGTATTTGTAGTTGTTTTTAGAAATTTTTTTTAAAAACTCTTTTTAAAGTTTATTTTGAGAGAGAGCATGCACACACACGAGCAGGAAAGGGGCAGAGAGAGAGAGAGAGAGAGAGAAAGAGAGAGAACCCTAAGCAGGCTATACACCCAGTATAGAGCCCAATGCAGGGCTTGATCCCAAAAACCATGAGATTATGACCCTAGCTGAAATAAAGAGTTGGATGTTCAACCAACTGAGTCACCCAAGTGCCCCTGCACTTGCTTTTAAAGAGCTAGCGAGCCACCTTCTACTGAGTGCTTATTATATGGGAAGCATCACATTACAACCCAATGCTAAACACATTAAATACATAATCTCAGTTAATCTTCATCATGAACTTGAATTGTGGAAAGTATTATAATTCCAATTTCACAAATAAGGTAAAAGAATTTGACCCAAGTCTCCCTACTAAGTGGCAGATTCAGCATTTGAACTCAGAACCAGCCTGATTCCAGACCTTCTGCTCTTCCGATTAATGGCCTCCTTCTACCTCAATGCGGTTATAAAAAGTTTAATTCCAGTATATTTAAAGTACAGTGTTATATTAGTTATAGGTGAGCAATGCAGTAATTTAACAATTCTATATATTACTCAGTGCTTATCACAATAAGTGTACCTCAATGCATTTTTATTTTTTATTTAAAAAAATTTTTTTTAACATTTATTTATTTTTGAGAGACAGAGAGCAAGAGAATGAGCAGGGGAGGGGCAGAGAGAGAGGGAGACAGAATCTAAAGTAGGCTCCAGGCTCTGATCTGTCCGCACAGAGCCTGATGTGGGGCTCGAACCCATGAATCATGAGATCATGACCTGAGCCGAAGTCATGACGCTTAACCGACTGAGCCACCCAGGTGCCCCACCTCAATGCATTTTTTAAAAGAATAATGGTACCTGATTAGAAACAATAGGCAGAATGCCCTCCCAGGTTTTGTTGTTCTGTTGAATATTTGACATTCTCATTCCCTTATGCATCAGCAAAGCACTTGCTATCAAAATCTGTCCCTCCTCCCCACCTCCTACTTACTCTTCAACTCCCTGCCAGCTAGCTTCCAGCCTCACCTCTCCCCTGCAAGTCTTGTTCATAAAGTTACATAGGAACTTCTCAGCAATCCACTATATGTTTTCAGTCCTTATTTTATTAGGCTTCTCTGCACCACCATACCCAGCTGTCCATTTGCACATGTGGAAAACCCTATTTTTTAAGTGCCTGCCACAGTGCAGTGGGTTTTCCTCTTTTATCATTAGCTTTTCCTCTTTAGTCTCCTTTGGCTAGCCCCCTCTTTTACCCATTCTCCAATGCTACAGGACATCTAAGTCCATGCTATCATTTCTTCTTTTCTTTGTGTCTACTTTTTCCTTAATGTGATCTTATCCACTGCTCTGGCTTTAGAGACATACTGGTTGTAACACAAAATACCTGGAAGAGGTGTGGGAGGAAGAGCAGGAAGCACCACCTGGGATAAGGGCTGGGGTTATGTGCCTTTTCACTGGATGCCCTCTAGTGCCTTTCGCTCAGCACCATGGACAAATAAAACTTATTCAAGTCAGCAAATAAAATAAATATATGTACAAATACACATATTGACCACTATGAAATGTTTATCTCAAACCTAAAATCCTTCTCTGAATGTGAAATCTTTATATCCAACTTTCTCATCTGACACCTCTTCTTAGATGTCTCAGGAATCTCCAACTAAACAGGCCCGAAACTGAATTCTCAAGCTTCCCTCCAAACATGTTCTCATCCCACTTTTTCTTACCTCAGTAAATAGCTCATCATTCCATCAAGCAATCAAATTGGGGATCATTCTTAATATTTCCTTCTACTCACTCACCCCATACCCAAGCCATCCCTAAGTCATCACAGGCATCTGGAAGGTGACCCTTTTCTCCATTTCTCACTGTGCCATGTGAGACTCTGGGGCCTATGGTAACTTGTATGCCTGCAGTATGCCTCCTCTTAGTCTCTCAGCTTCCACTGGGGCCTGCTCCATGTGCCTCCCCTTCCCAAACCATTTTCAACCTGACAGCTAAAGTCATCTTCAAACCAGGTAAACTTTATTTTGGGTCAGTGAGCAGCCATGGCAATACCACTGCAGACTGTGTATGCAGCCTATGGATGGCCTGCCTCTCTGGGCTCTCCCACTGGCCCACATGTCTTGGCCACATCAGTTCCCCTCTTCTGTCTAGGAGATTTCATAGGTATTTCATAGGTATTTTCTCTTCCACTGCAATTCTCTTTCATCTGCTTTTTATCTAACATCCACGTATCTTTCAGGTGCCAGCTTAAATAGTACTGCCTTATAATACTTATCCTTGAATCCTCTAAACTGGATCCTGTCCCTTCTCCACTGGTCTCTCTCAAGGTGTCCTACTTTTCTTACCAGAGCACTTATCACAACTTATAATCATGAATGTATTTGTTTTTAATTGTTTTGTGTGGGACTTCCCAACTGCAATATGCTCCATCAGCATAAGGACAATGTTTGATTTTGTTAATCACTGCAGACTTAGAACCTGGCCTAGGACAATGGTGGATGTTTTTTCCCCGTTAGTGAAAAGGAGGAAGAAATGCAGGACAAGAGATTAAAGGAAAGGTCAAAGGTGAAAAGAGAAAATAAAATATCAAGGTACAGAGAAAGAAAAGTGCTCTTTCCCTGGCTTCAGCTCAGTGGATTTTCATACAACTATAATGCACAACAGTTATTAAAACTATAAATGGGAGGGGGTGCCTGGCTGGCTCAGTCAGGTAGCATCTGACTTTGGCTCAGGTCAATCTCATGGCTCATGAGTTTAAGCCCCGCCTCTGGCTCTGTGCTGACAGCTCAGAGATCTTTGGATTCTGTGCCTCTTCCCTCCTCATGCTGTCTCTCTTTTTCTCTCAAAAAAACAAATATAAAGAAAGATGTTAAAAAACTATAAATGGGAGGTTCTGTCCTTCCGGCTTATTGTCCAAACACAAGACCACTGAGCAAGTTGTCTGAATTGAATACCCTCACAAAAAACTCTCCCATATCAACTCTTGACAGGCAAGAAAGAATGTGCATCTTTAAAGGATAAAATTAAATTGTTTGTCCCTAAGTTAAACATTTGAAGGAGAAAGGAAGCAGATGTTTCAGAAAGGGTGAAAGAAAAGCAATGTTTTATGGCAACCAGCAATGGAATGGGAGTGAGGTAACGTGGTCCAGTTTCTGCTCTGCCAGGAGGTAGGGAGTTACTAGAGAATTCACTTACTTTTTCTTTTCCTCACTTTCCTCCACTATAAATTATCTCCAAGACCAGTGTTCCCATTCTACCAAAAAAAAAAAAAAAAAAAAAAAAAAAAAAAAAAAAAAAAAAAAAAAAAAAAAAAAAAAAAAAAAAAAAAAAAAAAAAAGCCTGTTACTTTATTAGTCAGGCGCTTATTTAACATTAATTCAGTATACAGTGGATCTAGATAAAGGTGGGTTTGGACTCTGAACAATCTGCCTAGATTAGTGTTAGGGAGTGTCTTTCAGTTGGGTTTTTGTTCTTTGATTTTAGTGATTTATAAAACCTAAGTTTGTGTCGGTTATTCAGACCTATAACACTTTGAGACCTTGTGGAAATGTTTTCTTTGCTAGCTTGAGTTAAAGGAAGTCATCCAGAAGACCAAGGGACAGGAGGCTCTTAGATGTGATATTTCTGAAATCTAAAATATATATTTGATAATGTTTTACAGCTCAGAAGAAATGAGCCTCTTCACTGAATCTATGTGACTCTGTTCAGTATTGACTGGCTTCAAATAAATTTCCTTTAATTTTCAAAGTTGGCAATGATCTGGCTGTCTGCCATCAGAAGATAAGCTCATCCTGATCTTAAAAAAGCTATCCTGCTAAAGTACAGGGAACAGGCTGAGACGACATCTATGACTGAGGTGCTAAGTTAAGTCAGATATAAAACTCCTCACAGTGCTCCATGAAGAGTCATCTGACTTCATTTGGGCAGAAAAGGGAGAATTATTATGGCAAAATATCTACTCTATGTCATAGTCATTTCTTTTTTTGGAGGCCTTAATTTCTTGGGACATGGTACTTTCTGGGACTTTACAGAAAACACAGTGATCAAAGCTGTCTTTCAGTTCACTGGTAGAAAGATCTTTGGATCTTTAGAGGATAGCAGGTTATGACAAGAGAGCAGACCTGGTGCTGCCTTCAGTGTAAGGTGTCACTGTGCAATTTCCTGTCTGCTATAGACAGGAATTTCCTGTGTTGCACAGGGAGTGTTTGCACCCAAAGTCACAGGTAGAAACTGCAAACAGAAAAGAAAGGAATCTTCCAAGCTATGAACCTAAGACTTTTAATTATGTTTTCTCTTATGTACATGCTACATGTGTATAAATTAAAAAGTCTACAATAGAAAACATATTGCCAACCAATTCTCCAATGCACATATTTTAATGTGTTTTTTAGTAGATATATTAGCAAAGAATTAGTACAAGGCTAAGTATAATTTTACTTCTAAACTAACTTTGTGTGTAAACTGGAGCTTAATCATTGTTATAGCATTATGAATCTATAAAATATTAATAATCAGTTACACAATAATACCTTTTTGTGCCCCAAAGACATCTCAGAAGTCTTGTCCTCAAACCCAAGCTCAGATGTTATGATCTTCTGTTCAAAGATTCATTTTCCGATATAATCCAGTCAATTCTCCTCAGGGCTGGGTACTTTTACCACTCCTGCTGCCCAGGGTGACCTGACCCCTCTGTCAGCTTTAATCTAAGGACAGCTTGGTCTAACTCAATTTTACCCCCTTTCTTTCAGCTCCATACTCTCTCCGTAATCCTGGCATTTTGGGATTCTGTATCTCATGATGTTATTTTTTTTGCCTATCGTATAAGTGTTAGCAAATAAGAAGCTCTCTGAACTTAGTTTCCTTAATTGTGAAATAGGACTAATATCCTCTAGCCTCAGCACTGTACCATCTCATGTGTGCTACAGGAGATACAGCACATACGATGCATATGAATTACATCTGAATAACTGAATGCTACTTTCTTCTTTTTGAAGTTTATGCCTGGCTTTTTTTCAATCCACAACTAAACACAGTTTCATTTGATATGTCCCAGTGTATGTTCTAAGGTACAAATCCAAAGCATTCATTAATGCCAACCACTGGCAGCAATTCACCAGACTTTGGCTTCCAGTTCTTATATACACGCTCAACAAGTAAAACAAGTACCACCAAAGGAGCTGGAGGGACAGACTTCAAGGTGCCCGTTGTTTGTGATTACTCATAATTAAGCAAGCTTACTGTCAGTTTCACCTTGCCTTCTCATCATTGTGACTCAGTCTCCATTGTCCCCAATCTTCTCTGAGTGTGTGGTTTGTGTGCTGGGATAGAGAAGCTTTACCAAGATCATCATTGCCTAGCTTACTCCGTATTTCCTTCTCCAAAGCCTAATGCTAGATACATTCCATGAAAAAGGCAAAACAAAAAACAAAACCTATGTCTGATCTATAACTGGCTCAGGTAAAGTTAAAGAGTACAAGATTCGTCTATAGCTATAAGTCATGTTAAAAACCTTAAAAATGATAAAATCATTTCACACATACACATATTCCAAACAAAATAATTTTTTTCTATAAATCCAAAAGAAATATTCTCTAACTACACCTAAAGGAGACTTTTTGAAATTCATAGGACTTTCAAATAAAGTGCCCATCCACCTGCAGAGGATTCATAACTAACACAGAAATATTTCCTGTTACTCCATTTGAATGGTATCAGAAGGCACTACAAGAGTAGGATATTGTCATAATTACTATTTCTCAATATGTTTTATTTTAAAAGTAGATAGAAAAAAATGATTGATGAACTGATATCTATACTTTTAAATTCTATTATGTTATAAATCCATCTCACTGCTTTGAGGGCAATTTCACATAGAAAGAAAGAAAATACCAAAATGTTACGCCAAGACTCTGACATAAACTCTTCAGTCAATGAGATGACTACAGCTATTTGGAAAAACACAGGCAGGGCCTAAATATGAGTAGAAAGATGTCATTCCCACAGCTAGTATAAGCAAAGTACTTTCAATTATGGGTTTCACCCATGTAGCTAGCTAGCTGCACTGTCTACCAGGTAGCCACTTGACATGTGGCTATTTAAATAAAGTTAAGTAAAATTAAACTTAAAATTTAGTTCCTCAGTTCCACTAGCCATATTTCAAATGCTCAGTCCCCATATGTGGTCACTGGTTACCTCACTGAATAGTACAGATATACAACATTTACATCCCTGTAGAAAGTTCTATTAGGTAATGCTGATATAGATTAGAATAGCACTCTCTGAAAGCCACAGATTTACTAACTGCCATTTATTAACTTAGGTTTAAAAAAATGTTTTTTAATGTTTATTTATTTTTGAGACAGACAGAGAGACACAGATCATGAGTAGGGGAGGGGCAAAGAGAAGAGGAGATACAGAATCTGAAACAGGCTCCAGGCTCTGAGCTGTCAGTACAGAGCCCGATGCGGGGCTCAAACTCATGAACTGTGAGCTGAAGTTGGATGCTGAACTGACTGAGCCACCCAGGTGCCCCAGTTTACTTAGGTTTTTAAGATATATAAAACTTGATAGATATTGTAGTGGTCTTTTTAGATATCATAATCACATATCTTAGCTTTTCTAGAACAATACCAGTATTTCTTGTTTGTATTAATTCCAGTAATATGAACTTTTAAAGGTAAAAATAAATGCAACAAATTAAATTTTTAGTAGGACTTTTTATATTATTTAATAATTTGATGCAAGAAAAAAACAACCCCCCACCCCAAAAACTCATATATATGGTGAATGTAGGCAAGAATTTCTACTTACTCTAGGAAGAGTCTTCACTTTCTTTAAGTGACTCTAGCACCCATGCCTGTGTCTTGTCACTCACCGAACTCTAGATGGGTCTGGGCCAGATGGGACAGCTGAGCCACCTCCCTGCTGATTCCTGCAGGGAAGAGAGTAAACTCTCTGTACCACCACTCGGACGTCAACTCCTGACCAGGTGGCAGCTCCCTGGCTTTCCACTGCATACAGAAGAGAGCCCCTCAGGGTAGCCTGAGCTGGGAAGCACTGCTTGGTTTCCTCTTGTCCATGGGTGCAATCTGTCCTCATGGTAGTGAGACCACCACACATGACCTGGCCAAGACATGCAAGGGAACAATCTCAGTTTAACTAATAACAGCATGGTACACACCAAATCATGACATTCTTAAGCAATTCTCTGATCTAACTGTAGAACACCAAAGGAATGATGAAGATAAAAGACATGGACCTCTGTGTCTTCTGGTATCTAATGCTGCTAAGGGTGGCAAGGTGAGAAAGAATAACATGGAAAGAGCAAAAAGTGTTTCTAATCAATGGAAGCACAGATTATCCTGAGTCTTTGAAAACATGAAGAAAGTCCTGCTATTACAATACTTCATGATAATTTAGAAAATTCTTCTTTTTTGAGGTCGCAATCCCAGCAGGACTAAAAAAAACAAAAGAATGACTAGGGGTTAAAAAATAAATTATATTGGGGCGCCTGGGTGGCTTAGTCGGTTAAGCGTCCGACTTTTGCTTAGGTCATGATCTTGCGGTTCGTGGGTTAGGGCCCCGCGTCGGGCTCTGTGCTGACTGCCAGCTCAGAGCCTGGAGCCTGTTTCAGTCTGTGACTCCCTCTCTCTCTGACCCTCCCCTGCTCACACTGTCTCTCTCTCTCTCCTAGAAATAAATAAAAAAAAAAAACATTTAAAAAAAATTAAAAAAATAAAAATAAAAATAAATTATATTATTGGGGCACCTGGGTGGCTCAGTTGGCTAAGTATCTGACTTGGGCTCAGGTCATGATCTCACAGTTTGTGGGTTCAAGCCTGCTTTGGATTCTATGTCTACTGTCTCTCAAAAATATATAAACATTAAAAATTTTTTAAAATAAATTCTATTATTAAGTGCTTTTATATGCAGTCTACTAGGCTAGGTACTTTATAGGTTCATGTAGCCTCCCAACAACCTTTACAATAATATTAAATATTGTAGTAAGATAACACTTCTAGTGCACATTCGAGGCACTTTTATTTATGTACTGTACTTCCTTCCATAACAAACATATTTAACCTCACAGCCACACAAGCAGGTAGACTATCATTATTACCATTTTAAAGATAAAAATATTGAGACACAGAAAAATTAAGTATCTCATGAATTTAATATCCTGTAGCTGTTTACAACTATATGTTAAAGCAGTAATGCACTTTGAGCCATAAATTAAATTGATTAGAGAGCCCTCCTTTTCCCATAATCCCCTTCATACACTTCTTTTGATCATCAAAGGGAGAGTAGGCTTGATGACACATTTACAAACAAGATGAAACTCTATCTACTTTCCTTTATATCCCCTGACACTATCTCTCAGTCTCAGCATTCTGCTCAGTGCTAATTCAGCTAACTAGGTGAACCTGAGATAGTGCACCTGTAGTCACAGACACTTAGAGCCTGGAATGGTCCCTGGAGTGCTAAATCCATCTTGATAAATGATCATGACACAGAGCCAATAAAATTCTAAAAATCAGTATATAATTTCAGTGTATAATCTCAAATTTATGCTGTTCTTTTTGTCCCAAGAGATATAGATATAGATACTTTGAAAAAGAAAAACATGACTTTTAAAAAATTTAAATTTAAGCAAAATTCTTAGACAATTACAAAATGAGAATTAAAAAAATGAAAACTCATTTGTTTTGACAGATTAGGATAAAGATTAAAAGTAAAAATCAGATGAAACACTGTGAAAGGTCACAACCAAACGATGAACGGCACTGCACTCTCGCCAGGCGTTAACAATAACAAGCTGTTCTGCCATGCATATTTGCTGAATAACTGAAGGGAAACCAAAGGTAAGCATCTTCACTATACTTTTCAATCTCAATATTATTACAAAGCATAAAACCTCTAAACCAATGAAAGTTTACCTGTTTTTCAGGAGATTTAATTGTTAGACTCTTAAATATAAACATTTGAGCCAAAGTGATACTTCTTCTTGGAAGGGGTGTGTCCCAAGAATGCACTGCATGTATTATTTTTGAATCTTCTTTGGCAACAATTTTCTGACAAAAATAAGTATTCAGAATAACAGGGCAACTTCCATTTGGGATAATAAGCTTTTGCCTGGAAAAGAGAAAGAAATATAACAGTTTATTTACCATGTTGGACTCCCCTCATGTTCTTGCTAAATCAGGAATACAAAGGGCAATGACTCACCTGCTATGGAAAGATAAAACTAAGCCACCCCATTAAGTGACAGCTACAACTCAATAGATAAAGAAGATGTGGTTCATATATACAATGGAATATTACTTAGCCATTAAAAGAATGAGATTTTGCCATTTGTGACATGAATAGACTTAAAGGGTTAAGTGAAATAAATCAGCAAAGATAGACAAATACCATTTGATTTCACTTATATATGGAATCTAAAAGCAAAAACATTGGTCTATGTGTCTATTTTTGTGCCAATACCATACTGTCTTGAAATGGAATAGAACTGAGAACTCAGAGCTGGACCCAAAGGTATACAGCCAACTAATCTTTGACAAAGCTGGAAAGAATATCCAATGGAAAAAAGACAGCCTTTTTAACAGATGGTGTTGGGAGAACTGGACAGCAACATGCAGAAGAATGAAACTAGGGGGCGCCTGGGTGGCTTAGTCGGTTAAGCGTCTGACTTTCGCTTAGGTCATGATCTCGCGGTTCGTGGGTTTGAGCCCCGCGTCGGGCTCTGTGCTGACTGCCAGCTCGGAGCCTGGAGCCTGTTTCAGTCTGTGACTCCCTCTCTCTCTGACCCTCCCCTGCTCACGCTGTCTCTCTCTCTCTCTCTCCCAGAAATAAATAAAACATTAAAAAAAAAAAAAGAATGAAACTAGATCACTTTCTCACACCATACACAAAAATAAACTCAAAATGGATAAAGGACCTGATTATGAGACAGGAAACCATCAACACCCTAGAGGAGAAAGCAGGAAACAACCTCCTTGACCTCCACCGCAGCAACTTCTTACTTGACACATCCCCAAAGGCAAGGGAATCAAGAGCAAAAATAAACTATTGGGACCTCATCAAGATTAAAAGCTTCTGCACGGCAAAGGAAACAATCCATAAAACTAACAGGCAACCAATGCAATGGGAAAAGATAGTTGCAAATGACATATCAGATAAAGGGTTAATATCCAGAATCTATAAGGAACTCACCAAACTCCACACTCGAAAAACAAACAACACAGTAAAGAAATATGCAGAAGACATGAACAGACACTTCTCCAAAGAGGACATCCAGATGGCCAACAGACACATGAAATGATGCTCAACATCCCTCCTCATCAGGGAAATACAAATCAAAACACTGAGATACCACCTCACGCCGGTCAGAGTGGCTAAAATGAGCAAATTAGAGAACTCTAGATGCTGGCGAGGATGTGGAGAAACGGGCACTCTCTTACACTGTTGGTGGGAATGTAAGCTGGTACAGCCCCTCTGGAAAACAGTGTGGAGGTTCCTCAAAAAATTAACAATAGAACTCCCCTAGTACCCAGCAATAGCACTGCTAGGAATTTATTCAAGGGATATGGAAATGCTGATGCATAGGAGCACATGTACCCCAATGTTCACAGCAGCACTCTCTACAATAGCCAATACATGGAAAGAGCCTAAGTGTCCATCAATGGACGAATGGATCAAGAAGATGTGGTTTATCTATACAATGGAATACTACATGGCAATGACAAAGGATGAAATCTGGCCATGTGTAGCAACATGGATGGACCTTGAGGGTGTTATGCTGAGCGAAATAAGTCAGGCAGAGTAGGACAAATATCATGTTTGCACGTATAGGAGGATTAGGAGGAACTTAATGGAGGACCATGGGGGAGAAGAAGGGGGGAAATAGGGGGGAAGGGAGAGACGCAAACCATGAGAGACTCTTGAATGCTGAGAACAAACTGATGACTCATAGGTATGGGGGGGGGAGTGGGGAGATGGGCATGGAGGAGGGTACTTGTGGGGATGAGCACCGGGTGTTATAATGGAAACCAAATGGACAATAAACTATTTGTAAAAATAAATAAATAAATAAATAAACGTTAAAATAAAAAAAAAAAAGAATGGGGGAGGGGCAGAGAGAGAGAGGAAGACACAGAATCAGAAGGAGGGTCCAGGCTCTGAGCTGTCAGCACAGAGCCAGACCCAGAGCTCGAACTCACAAACCGCAAGATCATGACCTGAGCTGAAGTCAGATGCTTAATGGATTGAGCCATCCAGGTGTCCTGAGTTATACACTGTAAATGGATGAAGTGTAGCTCAATAAAATTGTTTCAAAAATAAAAAAAATAAATAAAAGCAAAAACAAACAAACAAAAATAGCAACAGTCTCATAAATACAGAGAGCAAACTGGTGGTTGTCCGAGGGGATGGGCTTACAAGGGATGGCAAAATGAGTGAAGGGCATTCAGAGGTTACAAACTTGCAGTTATAAAATGAATATACCATGAGGATAAGAAGTACAGCATGGGGAACATAGTCAATAACACTGTAAAACTTTGTATGATGACAGATGGTAACCTATCATGGTAAGCACTGTGTAATGTACAGAATTCTCAACACTATGTTGCACACCTGAAACTAACAGGATATTGTATGTTGACTACACTTCAGTAAAACAAACAAACAAAGGGAAACCCACCCTCACACACTGAAGAATGAATGTCAGTGGAATGAATTCTACTTTTCCAGTGCAAGTCCTGTGTTGGGAGAGGGAGAATGGAAGAAGACCATGTCAGTACCTGGGCTTCAGCTTCCTCAGGTCTCCCAGTCTGGTAGACGGTGGATTTAGGATGCCTCATGAAGAAATTAAGGGAGTGAGCAAAGACTATCAACGGGCTCAAAGAATTGCCCAGACATTAAAAGAAATGGTATTTATAAATAAAACCCTTAGACATATTGATAGCTCTAATCTTTCAAAGAGCATGACATCAAGTCCCAAGAAGCTTCCACTTTCACTATCAAATGGAGCACAGTCACAGAAATGCCTCACATTTAGGTAGAAAAGGAGTCTGGGGACATAACAGACAAAACTCTCCCGGTTCCATTCAAACATCGGATTTGAGAAGACTCTTCAACATTCATTCCTCAAAAGAGGTAATGCTGCTAAATATTAAAGAAAACTTAGGATTCCACTTCTACTCCATTTAGGAGTAGACATCCTTTTCCCTAATTTATCCCATTAAGCACAACTAAAATGCCTGATGTTATATATCAACTAAACAAAAAAAGATACTGACAGGTGGAAAGAAGGCATGCCAGCTAGGACCTAGACCTTGGGGCCTAAGGAACAACATACTGGTGAGCTTCTGGGTTTTCTGTTTGCTGCTTATATCTCAGATTTCAAACTGAAGAACGTAGCAACCTAATACAGTGATGCATACAGATTAAAAAAAAAGCCCCTGCAAAAGTTTATTCTCCCCACCCAAAGGCCAGGCTAGTGAGACACAAAACTTAAATGATTGCTCTATTCTAGACCTCTGACTCACTACCACACACACTAGAAAAGGATGAGCGAGGAGCCCTGACTTGCACTCTCATCAGGCTGTAATAGAAAGTCTCTATAGCCGAGATGGGGTGGTGTGAGAGAAGTCAGGATAGAATGGTGGGACTTCCATTGCTGCAGGCTTATAATGACCTTTCCTAATCAGTTCCCCAATCCCCAACACACACACACACACACACACACACACACACACAAACACATACACACACACACACAATGACACTGGAGACCACCTGGCGGTCTGGACTTCTACTCCCACCTGACATTAGTAATCAGTACCTCTCCCTGCCCCTCTGGTGTATAGTCAGAGTAGCAGTGAGTCAGGACTTTCACCTACACCCAGTGGTACTGTGACTACCCTCTATCCTCACACTTTCCTCCAGTGTTGTCAGTGGAAGCCATGTGGGAAGCAGCACCCCTGGCCCTCCTAGCAAAGTTGATGTCAGCCTAGGTCTAGCAGGAAGCTGGAACTCACATCTGCCCAGCAGTAACAAGGAGTTCTTCACTCATCAAGTATCAATGGAGATAAGTGGGGAATTTAGACTTTTACCTACACTTGGCAGTAACAAGCCCCCCAACCCCAGCTCCCTTCACTTTTTCTCTCAAAGCAATGTCAGACAAAGCCCCCTAAAACTGGCTTAAGTAAGATCCAGATTCTCATATCATAAACCTCAAATTTACCATCTAAAGTTACTTATTATACTAAGATCCAGGAAAAATCTCAAAGAAAAAAAGATAATTAATACATAGCAATGCTGAAATGATACCAGTTTTAGAATGATCTGACAAAGATGCTAAAGCAGCCATTATAAACATGCTTCAATAAGCAATTATGAACATGCATGAGACAAATGAAAAGACAGAAAGTCTCAGCAAAAAATAAGATATTTTTAGAATGGAAATTTTAGAACCAATGAATAAAACAGTGAAAATAACTCAATGGGTTCAATGGCAGAATGGAAGAAACAGAAAGAAATTAGTGAACTTGAAGATAAAAAGAGAAATTAAACAATATGGAAAACAACAACAACAACAAGACTTAAAATACAAGGAACAAAACCCTAAGATCTGTGGGAAGGAAGAAATAAAAAGGGAAAGATACTAAGTTTAATAGGCTTTACTATTTACCCTACTCCAGTAGGGTTTACAAAATTGTATTTATAGGTGAAGCAAAAATTATAACACTGATATAGTTTTAAATGCATGCAAAAATAATATTCAAAATGATATAATTAAGAACAGTTAAAGGGATATAAGAGATAAGGTTTTGGCACAAAAACAGACACATAGACCAATGGAATAGAATAGAGAACTCAGAATTGCACCCACAAATGTATGGCCAACTAATCTTTGACAAAATAGGAAAGAGTTTCCAATGGAAAAAAGACAGCCTCTTTAACAGATGGTGATGGGAGAATTGGACAGCAACATGAAGAAGAATGAAACTGGATCACTTTCTCACACCACACACAAAACTAAACTCAAAATGGATAAAGGACCTGAATGTGAGACAGGAAACCATCAAAACCCTAGAAGAGAAAGCAGGAAACAACCTCCTTGACCTCCACTGCAGCAACTTCTTACTTGACACATCCCCAAACGCAAGGGAATCAAGAGCAAAAATGAACTATTGGGACCTCATCAAGATTAAAAGCTTCTGCACGGCAAAGGAAACAATCAGTAAAACTAATAGGCAACTCATGAAATGGGAAAAGATAGTTGCGAATGACATATCAGATAAAGGGCTAGTATCCAAAATCTATAAGGAACTCCCCAAACTCCACACCCGAAAAACAAATAATCTAGTGAAGAAATGGGCAGAAGACATGAACAGGCACTTCTCCAAAGAGGACATCCAGATGACAACAGACATATGAAACGATGCTCAGCATCCCTCCTCATCAGGGAAATACAAATCAAAACCACACTGATACCACCTCATGCCAGTCAGAGTGGCTAAAATGAACAAATCAGAAGACTCTAGATGCTGGTGAGGATGTGGAGAAATGGGCACCCTCCTACACTGTTGGTGGGACTGTAAGCTGGTACAGCCCCTCTGGAAAACAGTGTGGAGGTTCCTCAAAAAATTAACAATAGAACTGCCCTAGGACCCAACAATAGCACTGCTAGGAATTTATTCAAGGGATACAGTAGTGCTGACGCATAGGGGCACATGTGCATGTACCCCAATGTTCATAGCAGCACTGTCCACAATAACCAAAACATGGAAGAGCCTAAGTGTCCATCAATGGACGAATGGATCAAGAAGATGTGGTTTATCTATACCATGGAATACTACATGGCAGTGAGAAAAAATAAAATCTGGCCATGTGTAGCAACATGGATGGACCTTGAGGGTGTTATGTTGAGCGAAATAAGTCAGGCAGAGAAGGACAGATACCATATGTTTGCACATATAGGTGGATTAGGAGGAACTTAATGGAGGACCGTGGGGGAGAAGAAAGGGAAAAATAGTTAGGGAGAGGGAGGGAGGCAAACCATGAGAGACTCTTGAATGCTGAGAACAAACTGAGGGCTGATGAGGGTGGGGGAGTAGGGAAGGGGGATGATAGGCATGGAGAAGGGCACTTATTGGGGTGAGCACTGGGTGTTATATAGAAACCAATTTGATAATAAACTAAGAAAAAAAGTAATAAAAATATAAAATATTAAAAAAATAAAACAATGGAGATTTAAAAAAAGAGAGAGATAAGATTTATATACTTCACAAAAACTGGCAAAATGTTGACCCGGGTAGACTGTGATAAGTTATATATATATATATGATATAAGACTAGAGCCATCAAGGGGCGCCTGGGTGGCTTAGTCCGTTAAGCGTCCGACTTTCGATTAGGTCATGATCTCGCGGTTCGTGGGTTCCAGCCCCACGTTGGGCTCTGTGCTGACTGCCAGCTCAGAGCCTGGAGCCTGTTTCAGAGTCTGTGACTCCCTCTCTCTCTGACCCTTCCCTGCTCACGCTGTCTCTCTCTCTCTCTCCTAGAAATAAATAAAACAATAAAAAAAAATTAAAAAAAAAGACTAGAGCCATCAATAAAATAGCTATAAGAAAGATATATATGAAAACATTAAAATAGATTAAAATAAAATTCTAAAAATTGTTTACATAACCCACATGAAGCCAGGAAAAAAAAAAAAGCAGAAATGAAAAAATAAAAACAAGGTGAACAACATGAAGACAAAAAATCAAAAGGTAGACCTAAGTCCTAACATATCAATAATTACACTAAGTATAAATGGTCTTAATAAACCAAGTAAAAGACAAAGATTAGCAGAGTGGATTAAAAATTATGATCCAGGGGCGCCTGGGTGGCTTAGTCGGTTAATCGTCCGACTTTCACTTAGGTCATGATCTCGCGGTTCGTGGGTTCAAGCTCCGCATCGGGCTCTGTGCTGACTGCCCGCTCAGAGCCTAGAGCCTGTTTCAGATTCTGTGTCTCCCTCTCTCTCTGAACCCTGCCCCCCGCTCATGCTGTCTCTCTCTCTCTCTCAGAAATAAAATAAAACATTAAAAAAATTAAAAAAAATAAAAATAAAAATTATGATCCATCTATATGCTGTCTACAAAAAATTCAGTTCAAATATAAAGATATAGATTAAAGAATGGGGAAAATACATCACATAAACATTAATAAAATATAATAATGTAGTAGGGTATCAGATGAAGTAGGCTTCAGAGCAAAGAAAATTATGAGACCAGAGGGATGTTACATAAAGATAAAAAGATCAGTCCACCAAGAAGACATAGCCATCTTAATATGTACCAAATAATGTAGATTCAAAGTACATAAAGCAAAAATTGATAAAACTGAAAGGAAAAATGATAAATCCATAATTAGAAATATAGATTACACAGCTCTCTCTCAACATCTGATTAAAAAAAAACTGGACAGAATGTCAGCAAAGATACCAAAGAGGATAAAAATACCATCAATCAACAAGATCTGATAGACATTTATAGAACATTCCACCCAACCACAACAAAACTACACATTCTTTTCCAGAGCCCATTAAACGTATTCCAAGAAAGACTATATTATGAGCCATAAGACAAACCTCAGTGAATTTAAAAGAACTGAAATCAGAGTGAGCTCTCTGATCACAATGGAGTAAACTAAAAATCAACACAAAAGAGAACTAGGAAATGACGAAATAAAATAACAAACAGTAATAAATGCAACACACTTTTAAGTCATCCATGGGTCAAGGAGGAAGTGCCAAGGAAAATTTAAAAAAGTAATAAAACATTTAACTGAGTGAAAATGTAACTTTAATATATCAAAATCTGTGTGAAACAACTAAAGCAATACCGAGAGGAAATTTTTATCGCCTTTAAAGCTTACATTAGAGAAGAGGAAAAATCTCAAATCAATAAGCTAAGCTCTAAACGTGGAAAAAAAAAAAAAGACAAAATAAACCCAGAGTAGATAGAAGGATATAAATAATAAAGAACAGAAATAGATGAAATTAAGAATAATAATAAAAAACAATGCAACAAAGAGTTGACTTTTTGATGTGATTAATGAAATTAACTGACAAAGGAAAAGAACAGAGAAGATATAATCACCAAAACCAAGAATGAAACAGGATATCACTACAGACTATGAAGACATCACGAAGCTAGTATGTGATTACTATAAACTGCTATACATAGAAAACTGTCAACAACTTAAACGAAATGGACCAATTCCTTGAAAGCACTAACTACCATAACTCAACCAAAATGAAATAGATGATTTGAACAGACCTATAAATACTAAGGAAACCAAATATGTAATTTTAAAATTCCCAGAAAGATAAATCCAGATCTAGACAGTTCCACTGGAGAAGTCTACCAAATGTGCAAAGAAGAATTAACCAATTTTATATAATCTCTTTCATAAGGAAAGAATAGAGAAGATACCAATACCAAAATCAAGAATGAAACAGAGGATATCACAGACTAGAAGATATCACAGAAGAGGAGGAAACACTGCCCAATTCACCTGATAATCAAGCTGGTATTACCCTAATAAGAAAACCAGAAAAAGGCAGTACAGAAGAAGGAGAAGGAGAATGAGGAAAAAGAAAAGGGGGAGGAGGAAAAAGAAAAACCACAGACCAACATTCCTCAGGACTACAGATGAAAAATCCTTAATGAAATACTACTTAAGTAGAATTCAGAAGTAAATATAAGATTTATACAACATGACAAAGAGATTAATTCCAGGGATTCAAGTTTCATTTGATATTTAAATCACCTCGACCATATTAAAATGAGAAAAAGTCATGTAATTCATAGTAGATGCAGAAAAACTATTTTAAAACATTCAACACTCATTCATAATAAAAGTCAGAAAACAAGAAATAGAGTACACCCTCAGCTAGCATTATAATTAACAGTGAAGGAATGAATGCTTTCTGTCTAAGAAGGGAAACAAGACAAAGATATTCATTCTAACTATGTTTTCTTTTCTTTTCTGTTGTTGTTAAAAAGGTGCCTATGTTCTTTCTTCACATATAGGCCACTGAATACTTTTCACAGCATTTTCCACAAACAATAGGGGAAATGGAAAGAAAAGAGGTTGTGACAATTATTTACATTTTCCAAATTGAGGGAAGGAGATTCCTAAGGGCATATGAGGTCATCAGAGTGAGCCACAGGTAGAGAAGGAGCAATATTTATACTCCACTGACTTGGCTGTGCCGGGTTAACGTTGCAGTTCCTCTTATGCCCATTGAATTCACGTGCCCCTAGGCCCCTAGATGGCCAAGGCCTCTGGAGCCCATGACCCACTCAACGTTTGTCCCCTTGCTGCTCACCCATCCTCTTCCACCTCCATACCTATGCCCTGGGACACTGGCAGGGCCCCCGAGAGAAGATGGCATGGCAGGTGATAATGGATGCAGTTTGGCTACACAGCTACGACTACTACTACAACCTGGCAACTCCCACCTAGCACACTAATTCTGAGTCAGCCTGCGGACTGGTGCTCCTGCAGAGTAGTAGAGTGTGGTCGGAGAAAGGGTCCATGTGAGGGAACCTGAGAGACCAGGCAGTTCTGGAGGCCAGGCTTGCATGCAGCCCATGCCAGGAGGTCCTCACTACCCCCATGGTGCTCCATTGTGTGCCTCCCATGCAGCGTTCCTGGGACACAGCTTCTAGAGAGACCACCTGGCGTTCCTCTGTAGCCAGGCATTGACTGGCCTGCTCTCACCACTTTTATTCAGCATAGGGCTGGAAGGTCTTGCCAGTGCAATTAGGCAAGAAGTGTGTGTGTGTGGGGTGGATGACATACAGATCAAAAAGGAAGAAATAAATTATTCCGTTTGTAAATGACATGACTGTGTAGAAAATTACAAGAGAACAATCTACAGAAAAGCTCCTAGAATGAGTGTGTTCAGCAAGATTACAGCATATAAAAAAAGTATTTCTATGTACTATCAGTGAGCATGTGGACACCAAAATTGAAAATAAAATTCATTTATATATGCAAATAACAAAAACTCTTTTCATGTAAATCTAGTAAACATATATATTACTTGTGTGAAGCTATGAACACTGATAAAATAAAGCAAGAATCTTACAAATAGAGAAACATACCATACTTAGTGGACGGAAAGACTGAATATCATAAAGATGCCAGTTCTCCCCAAATGGATACATAGGTTTAAAGCTATTCTCATTGATATCCCAGCAAGACTTTCTGCAGATGTATATTAGCTTAGTCTCAAATTTATATGGGACATTAGCAAGGTGGCAGAATAGAAGATCACTACCCATATTCCCTCATAAGAGCAATAACTTGTAGCCATCCATGGACAAAAATGCCTTTAGGATCCAGGTAGGAGATTGTGAAAGCCTAATAATGAGGAGGGCCATTTTGAGAAGGCAGGTCTATGCCACAGTAGCTACAGATCTGGGGGAAAAAAAAAAAGTCCTGACCCCCTTGCTCTGGGCTGCAAGCCCCATTTGGCCTTGGGCCTGCCACCAACACTATCCACAAGAGGCACAAGAGGAGCCACATTACCTCCTGCCTCAGGCAAAAACCTTGCTAACCTGAGTCTCAGGTGTGGGCCCAGATCCAGTTGGGTTTACAAACCACATATCTCATGAGGGATTAATATCCAAAATATGTAAGAAACTAATACAATTAAAGCAAATAAACAACGTGATTAGAAAATGGGCAGAAGGTCTGAGTAGATGTTTCTCCAAAGAAGACATACAAATCGCCAACAGGTATATTAAAATGTGCTTAACATCATTAATCATTAGGGGACATGCCAATCTAAATCACAATGAGGGGCACGTGGGTGGCTCAGTCTGTTAAGTGTCCGACTTCAGCTCAGGTAATGATCTCACCATTCCCGAGTTCGAGCCCCGTGTCAGGCTCTGTGCTGACATCCCAGAGCCTGGAGCCTGCTTCAGATTCTGCATCCCTCTCTCTGTCTCTGCCCCTCCCCCACTTGTGTTCTGTCTCTCTCACAAAAATGAATAAACATTAAAAAAATTTTTCTTATCACAATAAGACTTCACCTCACACCTGATAAGATTGCTATTTTCTCAAAAAGACAAGGGATATCAAGTGTTGTTGAGGGTATGCTGAAAAGGAGACTCCCCCACACTTTTGGTGGGAATGCATATTGGTTCACTCATTATACAAAACAGTGTGGAGGTTCATCAAAAACTATAATAGAACTACATATGAACCAGCAATTTCACTTCTGGGTATATATCCAAAAGAAATGAAATCAGGATCTCAAAGAGATCTGAACTTCATCTTCATTGCCACCTTGGTCTCTTAAAACATAAATGGATAAAGAAAACACGGTGTACACACACACACACACACACACACAGGAATAATTTTCAGCCATAAAAGAGGAAATCCCACCATTTGTGAAAACATGAATATAGACAAATCTGGAGGACATTACGCTACGTGAAATAAACCAGACATAGAAAGTTAAATGCTTCATAATCTTAACTATATGTGGAATCTAAATATTGAAGCAGAGAGTAGACTTGTGGTTGTCAGGAGCTATGGGATGAGGAAAAGGGAAGTTATTGGTAAAAGGATACAAACTTCCAGTTATCAGAGGATAAGTTCTAGAGATCTAATGTACATCATGTTGACTATAATCAATAATATATTATATAGTTGGACTTTGCTACAAAGTAGATCTTAAATGTTTTCAACACACACACAAAAAAGGTAACTAAGTGTGGTGAAAGATGTTTGGTGGTAGTCATTTAACAATGTGTATATCAAATCACCATGTTATACACCTTAAATATATATAATTTTTATTGCTCATACATTTGTTTTTCCAACAAAGTTGGAAAAAAGCCAAAATTTATATAGACAGGCAAAAGACTAGAATATCTAAAACAATTTTGAAAAAGAATAATAGAGTGGGAGGAATTACTCTATCTACTTTCAAGACTTACTATATAGTTACAATAATCAATACTCTATGATATTGGTAGAGGAATACACATGAATTAATAAAACATTATAGAGAACCTAAAAGTATACTCCATAGATAGGCCAAACTGATTTTTCACAAAAGTGCCAAAGCAATACAATAAAAGAAGTAGACTCTGGGTATTCATAGTCAAAAAAGTATGAGCTTCAAACTAAGTCTCAAGCTTTATATAAAATTTAACTCAAAATGGATCATAAACATAAATGTAAATTATAAAGCCATAACACTTTTAAAAAACATAGGAGAAAATCTTCAATACCAAGGCTAGGCAAAGTGTACTTAGACTTGAGAGAAAAAAAATTTTACCCATAAAAAATATTACAAAACTGGACTTAATCAAAAATAAAATTTTTTGCTTCGAATAAGACCTTGTTAAGAGGACAAAGAGAGAAACTACAGAGGTAAAATATTTGCAAATCACATATCCAAGGAAGGACTATAACCTAGAATATATAAAGAAATCTGAAAATTTCACAGCGAAAAAATGAAGAGTCAAATAAAACATGGACAATTGTCACTAACAGACAACTCACATATGAGATATAACAATGGCAAATTAGCACATCAAAAGATGTTAAATGTCATTAGCTATTAAGAAAACACACATTAAAACCAAAGTTATATAGGACCTCTATACTCTCAAAATGGTTAAAACAAAACATAGTGACACCCTCAAAAGCAGATGAGGATATAGAGAAACTGGACTGCTCAAATATTGCTGGTGGGAATGTAAAGCTTTCTAGCCATTCAGAAAAAGGTTGGCAATTTTTAAAAACACAAACATGCAATTACTATACAACCCATTGCACTCTTAGGCATTTACTGCAGAGAGATGCCAACTTATTTTTATATACAAGCCTATGTAGGAATGTTTATAGCAGCTGTATTTATAATAGCCCCTGACTGGAAACCTAAATGTAATCAATGGGTATGAATGGTTAAGCAAACAGTTAAATCCATACCACAGCACTATTTAGCAATAAAGAGGAAGGAACCACTGATACACATGACACTACGGATAAATCTCCAAGGAATTATGCTGAGTGAAAATCCCTAAAGCAATATAGAACACATCAGTGGTTGCTAGGGTTTAAGGGTCTAGTATATTTCCACAAATTCTATCCAAATACAAATTTGCAATAGTGAGATTTTACGCCTATAGACTATAGGTATGGTAAAGAAATAGGTATGGTAAAGAAAAAATTATGAGAGATGGAGAGACAGAGAAGAGCTAGACACATACATGCAAAAAGAGACAGAAGAAAGGGAGAAACAGAGACAGATAGTAAGAAGAGGCTATAAGAAAATAGGGGGTGGGGATGGGGTACAGTGTCTAGCACTGTCTGGGTACAAATGCAAATATGCTTCACACAGCCAGATGGATGAAAGATGTCACAAACTTCAAGGTTTTGCTTTCAAGTTAATGTTTTTAAAATAGGATCAAGTAATATTATTTTAATAACTAAGTTAACAAGAAGAAAGTGCTAGGTAAAGTTTTTCTATTTAGAACCTTACAGTTTATAGGTAAACATTATCAATATTAGGGACACCTGGGTGGCTCAGCTGGTTGAGTGCCCAACTCTTGATTTCAGTTCAGGTCATGATCCCAGAGTCATGGGATCAAGACCTGCATAGGCCTCTGTGCTGAGTGTGGAGCCTGCTTAAGAGTCTCTTTCTCTCTCTGCCCCTCTCCCCAGATCATGTGTACTCTCTCTCTAAAAACCAAAACATTACCAATATTAGAACTACTAGAACTATGTTCTGCTCAATTCAGTCTTTTTTTTTTTTTTAATTTTAATGTTTATTTATTCTTGAGAGAGAGAGAAAGACAAAGCATGATCAGGGAAGGGAAAGAGAGAGAGACACACACACACACACAGAATCTGAAGCAGGCTCCAGGCTCTGAGCTGTCAGCACAGAGTCCAACGCGGGGCTTGAACCCACAAACCATGAGATTGTGACCTGAGCTGAAGCCTTACGCTCAATCGACTGAGCCACCCAGGCACCCCAATTCAGTCTTGTTTAAGGCCATTAAGGTTAAACTGAATTAAAAACAGCAAACCATTCCAACTAAGTGAAAGCTTACTTTAGCCTTTCTTCTCTGGTACTAATAATCACTACAATTTTCATAGCTATTTTAATGAGTTCAACCTTCTAATTATTCTAGTTAGCTCAAATCCAAAAAAGGGTATCTTCCTTACTTAATATAAGCACTCTTTCAAAAGAAGGTTAATTCACTGATTTGATAGCATTAGATGTTTTTTATCTTCTGGGTAGGACCACATGGCTATACACATGGCATAATTTACACACACATATGCAAGCCCAAAAGGGGCCCATTTTTCTGATCTCTTGTTGACAAAGTAAATAAACTCATGCAAGATGCAGGATTATTGCATCAAAATGAATAAAAACCATTAATATATTTGGCCTACCTTCAATGCAACTACATTAGGTATCTGTACGAATATACCCATGATCTCAAGCATTACATTCTTAGTATTTTTGCTTACTTTATTCCATTTCCTTCTTATTTATGGGCAGACTTGAAGGGCCTCTTAAAGGTTTCAAATTCCTTGCTAATCACTATTATAAAGCTAGTATTTTTATTAGCTATTAGTTTAACACTCTATATTTTAATATTTGCCTCTTGGGAATACAGGCCTCTTAAGTGGTAATAGCTCCCTTATCTTAATTTTCTTTAATATTTAATATTGAGTTCTACATGAAAATATTCAAAACATATTCCTTTTTTTTAAAAAAGTTTATTTTTTTTCAGAGAGTGCACATGTGCATGCAAGTGCACAGGGGAGGAAAAGAGAGACAGATGAGACAGAGAGAGAGAGAGAGAGAGAGAGAGAGAGAGAGAGAATCTCAAGCAGGCTCCATGCTGTCAGCATAGAATCCACCATGGGCCTCAGTCTCAAGAACTGTGAGATCATGACCTGAGCCAAAATTAAGAGTTGGATGCTTTACCGACTAAGCTACCTAGGTGCCCTTCAAAACATATTCTTGATAAAAAAAAAATTAACTTTGAAATTTTGTGGTTCATAGTAATCTTATAAGGAAGGTTGACTTGGCAGGAATCCTTTTTAGCAATAAAAAATAGAGCTCTTTTAGTTTCAAATGGGGAAAAAAACAAAGTTAGCTGATACGCAATTAACAAGAATAAACAGTAAAGTGATGCAGTTGGAAAGCGTGATGCTGTTCTCAATTGTGTGTCATTTTGCAACATCACAGCATTTCTGTTTACTCACTCAGCCCTCTGCCTTGGTGGCTGACCCAAAGTCAGACCTTCAAGACCCAGAGATTATGGAGATGATAATATGCAGTGTCATCCTAAACATGCAGATTTTTAAAAGTTTCAGAAACTTTTTAAAATCGTTAAAAAAATTTACCTGGTAACTATTAATCTGGACCCCTTTTATAATTAAATGAACCACTACAGATTTAGCAAAAAAAAAAAAAAACCCTCTATTTTGACATGTGGCTGAATAATTTTATATTTTCTTTTTTTTTAATTAAAAAAATGTTTTTATCTATTTCTGAGAGAGAGAAGGACAGTCTGAGCAGCAGAGGGTCAGAGAGAGTGGGAGGTACAGAATCTGAAACAGGCTCCAGGCTCTGAGCTAGCTGTCAGCACAGAATCTGACGCTGGGCTCGAACCCACGAACCGTGAAATCATGACCTAAGCCAAAATCTGACGCTTAACTGACTGAGCCACCCAGGCGCCCCTTTTATATTTTCAAAAATAGCACTTACATATGTATTTCAAATGTTGTTAGCTTTGCTGAAAATAAGGAAAACCCAAGGTAGAAATAATGGTTCTTTGACCAGCTGTGGGGCTCGGAGAGAGAGAAGAACTCAGGCCAAGCTATTACAGCATGTGGCCGGCTCATCTGGTCCTGTATCTGCTACAAGAAACAAGGGGGAACATTTATATTAACGATGACACAAATGTTTATTTAAGACAGCATAAAACAAAAATGTTGACTGTACACATTTAGTAAAATTCTTCCTGATTCAAGTTAAACTGAATTAAGTCTAGAATAGAAATGATTTGTAAGGAAATTTAGTTTATTACTTTAAATCATAAATTAAAACCATAGTCCTCAGAAAAGAGAAAGTGTTCGCAAGCCTTCTGAAATAGATATAATTGTTTTTAGTTATTGGGGTATAATTGATACATCATGTTATATTGTTTTAGGTGTACAAAATGAGTCAGTATTTGTATATATTGTGAAATGATCATCACAATAAGTCCAGTTAACATCCTTCAATGTATATAGACATAAATTTTTTTTTCTTGTGATGAGAACTTTTAAAATCAACTCTCTTAGCAACTTTCAAATATACAATATTATTAACTATAGTCACCATGATGTACATTATATCTCCAGGACTAACTCTTTTATAGTTGGAAATTGTGCCTTTTGACCCCCTTCATTCATGTTTCCTGCCCCGACCACCCTGCCTCCGGAAACCACCAATCTGTTTTCTGTATCTGTGAGCAGACGTGACTAATTTTTTTTACGAGCATACCACTTGTTTCTGTACAAACAGTACTAAGATTTGAAAATAATTGATTCTCTAAGGTAAACATACTTGAAATCTTGTTCAAATTTCTTATATACTCACAAGTACCCTTTACCTTCCAAAAATAACTATACAGGTAAGCATAATTTAACTAGATCTATAGGGTCATAATTTCTGAATTAGGGAATCTGAATGAGGTTTAAAACGATTTAGCATAAAATGGGAAGCCTGAAATTTTAGTCACAGATGTAACTTTTTATATTCCAAGGGCTTGGGAAACTAATTCAAATAATAACACACCTAGTAAAATATATTTGGAAGGGTAGTTGATATAGGAAAGGCCTTAAAACTCTTATCTAGGTCCATTTGGTTCATTTCACTCTTTTTACTACCTTTGATATGCCAGGTAGTAGGCTAGGGGACTAGGAATCTAGTCAGAGACAAGAAAGAAGGTTGATGGGATGGTTTTACTGAAAAGGAAAAGGGTGTTAATGAGTTAGAATACCCCAACTCAGAAAAGACACTGAGTAATCCCACTGGGGTTAGAGAAGGTTTCCCAGGAGAGGGAGCCAGATGAAGGGTGTCATGGGTCAGTGAGGGTGAAAGTACAAAGAAGAGATAGATGTATGAAGGATTCCAGAGAATGTCCAGTGGCAGTGACCACAATTTAGTTTCAATGTGATGAGCAAATACATCTCACTGCCACATCGCTGAGTCTCTGCAAAAAAAATAAATTCACATGTTCAATTTCCTTTACTAGTAGGAAGGAGAAGTTAGAACTTTTCAGTATCTATGTCCATGGTTCCATCATTATTTCTCTAGGTAGTATGACCTCTCAATTTCTTTTTTACTTTTTTTTTTTTTAATTTGAGAAAGAGAGAGCGAGCAAGCATGTGAGAGAGCAAGGGAAAGGAGCAGAGGGGGAGAGAGAATCCTAAGCAGGATCCACGCTTAGCATGAAGCCTGACTCAGGGCTTGATTCCATGACCCTGGGATCATGACCTGAGCCAAAATCGAGAGTCCTACACTCAGCCGACTGAGCCACCAGGTGCCCTCAATTTCGTTTTGTTTTGCAATCCAGTATTACCTGCTGTACACCTTACAAACACCTCTCAATGTATCTTACTGCCACAAATGTTATGTGATGACCAAAAAAGGTTTACAGAGCATGTCGTATTGAGATTAATATTGTACCATATTTAAATAGTATTTCTAAATATTAAACTGAAAATAAAAACAAACCTAAGGTGTTAAACTTCACTTGATAAATTACATACAGAACGAATGACACCAGTGAATATTATCATGACACTGGCTTACACTGATTTATATGTTTAAGGAATTTGAAGAATATGCATTTACTTTCCAATAAGCTCTCAGAGCATCGTAGAAATAGTGTCAGAATGGGCTAAAATATGAGAGTTATACACACAAATGAAATACACAAAAAACTAGAAAGTAACAGTCTTCAGTGGAGTCCAAGTCCTAAGGTTTCTGGTGGGAATCTTTTATTTTTAATAGAAAATACTGTATGTTTAATAAAGTGACAATTTGTCAAAATGTTTTCTGAAAATAGAAATGACTACTCAAGTAAACAGGAAACAATACTTTTCTTTAAAAATGTCATTGAGACCAGAGAAGGAAAACCAAATGGAATATCTTTTCATTTTCTATAATTTCAAAGGCTGACAGTTTTATCACTGTCAACACTGATAAAGTGTGAAACACCCTGTAAACAAGTTTTCAGGAAGTCCGAAACATTGTGAGCAATGTTTCTTTTTATTTTCCCACTAGCATCTAGCAACTGATTACATCAAAACTGTGCTCTGCACTGCATATGTTGATAAGGGATGATTGTGATTGACACATAACCCCCTAAAAAAGCAAACTGTCTAT
This sequence comes from Hyaena hyaena, assembly GCF_003009895.1. NCBI lineage: Eukaryota > Metazoa > Chordata > Mammalia > Carnivora > Hyaenidae > Hyaena > Hyaena hyaena. The sequence goes on from NW_024081850.1 coordinate 201,989, forward strand.
TCCAAACCATAAAATAAGATCAATTTGCTTGTTTACTAAGTAGGAAGAATTCATGCAAATCTGTGGTGGGAGCAAAGAGGATTAATGGGATTAATGCAGTGACCCAAAGAAAACAAAGACAAATAGAATTTCCTTTTATTTTCTTCCTTCTTTTTTTTTTTTTAATGTTTTATTTATTTCGAGGAGAGAGAGAGAGAGACAGCGTGAGCAGGGGAGGGTCAAAGAGAGAGGGAGTCACAGACTAGAACAGGCTCCAGGCTCTGAGCTGGCAGTCAGCACAGAGCCCGACGCGGGGCTCGAACCCACAAACCGCGAGATCATGACCTAAGCGAAAGTCGGACGCTTAACCGACTAAGCCACCCAGGCGCCCCTATTTTCTTCCTTCTTTCCTTCCTTCTTTGAATGGCTAGCTAGCCGAACAAGGTTGGACTAGGAACTGTAGTTGCCAGAACATAATCTAGGTTTAATTTCTGTTTTCACTGAAGACATGCCTGGAATAAACCAATCGATTTTGTTTACAGTTTAGTTTCAACCCTAAGCCTCACCCACCCCAGGCCCAAACCTGGCTAGTATACACACTTTTCTTCTACCACCTCTAGGAGAGGCTGGCCATGACGTGGTGAGTTAAGAGGGCTTAAGGTCCATGTAGGGCCATACACCAGGAAACAATAAGTGCCGTAAAACACTCTGTGCTACAAGAGAAGGAACATGGGCAGGGAGGCAGGATAGACTTCTCCATTTTAATTAAGTCGCTTCTAAAATGTTGTCTCTGTGAGAAGTCTTGATGGGCTGGTTCAACCATAACAAAAAAAAAAAATGTTTTTTTGAATGAATATCAGTCCTTTTCCTCACTTCCTTGGGAAAAGCTGTTCTTTCACTGTGCTCTGAGAGCACTTTTCATACTGACTTGTTTGTGTCTATCTCTACAACAAAACCCTCAACTATTAGAATACATCAGCTGTTTCATTTTTAACTTTGTTTTTTAGTGCCAAACAGTACCTAACATCTGCAAGGGACCCAACAGATGTTTCCTAAACTAATGAAAACAACTTTTATTCCTATTTATAAGATGTATATATAAAGAAATGAATGTGTCTTTTATTTTATTTTATTTTTTTTTAAATATTTTTTTTTTATTTCTAGAAGAGAGAGAGACAGCGGGAGCAGGGGAGGGTCAGAGAGAGAGGGAGTCACAGACTGAAACAGGCTCCAGGCTCTGAGCTGGCAGTCAGCACAGAGCCCGACGCGGGGCTCGAACCCACGAACCCCGAGATCATGACCTAAGCGAAAAGTCGGATGCTTAACCGACTAAGCCACCCAGGCGCCCCTGAATGTGTCTTTTAGATAGATAATCAGATCTAATATAATTGAGTCCCATGAGCTTTAAAGTGGGATTCTGAGAATTGTACAAAATGAAAATAACTGGTAGAAAAATGAAAGTTCTAAGAGGGAGGATCCAGGCCCATGAAAGTCCACTGCATGGCACACAGCGATTTGAGAGGCTGGAGGGAAGATACAGGTTTTGGATCTAAGACATCTTAGATTTAAATCCTGGCATTGCCAATTATTAGCTGTGTGATTGTGGACAAATTCAATCTATGACTCCATTTCTATGAAATGAGAATATTTTTTTTCCTTAGTTTTTTTTTTTATTCTATGTGCAATACATTTTTTATAATAGAACATTTCAAAAATACACAATAGTAGAGAGCATAATATAAATGTATAATTATATATATGATATATAGAGAGAGCACAGCTATCAGTACATGGTCAGTTTTGTTTTTTTTTTTATCTGTCTTTCTATCCAGTGCCATCTCCCACCAAGTGAATCATTTCTGATTAAGAGACATCACTAATTTCATACTTTAATATGTATTTTAAAAGATACAGACTTTAAGAAATAAAAATTAATGCAGTACTATTATCATACCTTAAAATTTATCAACACTCCCTTAAAATCACCAAACATCTAATCGTTGCTCAAATTTTCCCAAATTTCCCATAGCTTTTTTTTTTTTTAACTGACACTTTGCTTAAATTGGGAGCAAAACAGCATTACCCATTGCATTAAAAAAAGTTTTTTTTAATGTTTTTTTCTTGAAAGAGACAGAGTGCAGGTGGGGGAGGGGCAGAGAGACTGAGAGACACAGAATCTGAAGCCAGCTCCGGTTCCGAACTGTCAGCACAGAGCCCATTGGGGCTCGAATTCACAAACCGTGAGATCATGACCTGAACCGAAGTCGGACGCTTAACCATCTGAACCACCCAGGCCCTCCACCCATTGCATTTTTTTTTTTTTTTTTTGGAGGAAGAGCAAATAAAATGAGAATATTAATAGGAGCTAGAGGTACTCCACAGATTTCTTGTGAGAATGAAATGAATGAACTTTACATGGGTAAGAACTCGGTGGGTGAGGCTGTCTACTGTGCAGCAAAGACTAAGGTTATTTAGTGTTATTTCCAAGGCCTGTTTTCTTTCTCTTCCTAAAGATTAACTAGAATTACAGGTCACTAGCAGTAAATATTACTTTTCTGTTACCTGCTCATATGCTTATTTGCATAATGCCTTCTCTGCAATTGATACTGACTGCTTAGATTCTGCTGGTTCTTACAACACAGGCCTACGCTTTACCTAGTCCTCAGTCCTCTCACTGAGGACTTCACTGCACAGGGTTAATACGACTATCCTGGTCTTCAGAGGAGGCTAAGTAACAATCATTTCTATACCACTGTTTCATTCCAGGGATGAAATACAAACAAACTGGCTTTATAGCTAGTCTATTATTTTTCCAAGATACCAGGCCACCTCCCTAGAACAAGGTGGGACTCAACACTTCCACGATGGCAAGAAAGGCCCTGCCGTTACTTCTTTGATTCCAGAATCAAAGCATGAGAAAGGGATGTGACATGTATTGACAGGAGTTGGTTAGCTAGCCCACAGGATTAGATCAGGCTAACAAGAAAGCATGAAATGGGGCCCTTGTGGCTCAGTGGATTGAGCTTCCGAATCTTGGTTTTACCTCAGGTCATGATCTCCCAGTTCATGAATTCAACCCCCATTTCTGGCTCTATGCTGACAACAAGGGGGCTGTCTGGGATTCTGTCTCCCTCTCTCTCTACCCCTCCTCTGTTAATGCGCGCGCACACTCTCTCTCAAAAATAAATAAACTTAAAAAAAGAAAGCATGAAATTTAGGTGGGACTACAGGAGATTATACTTCTTGTTCACAGCTATCAAGTGCTGGGCAGTTTGACAAAATGCAATGGAAGGACCTTAAACTTAACTGCACAAAGGTCTGGTGATAACAGAACATTTAGACCCACTTTCTACACCTGTGGCCATAAAGCCACTGGCCCTTGTAGCTAATTAAATTTAAAGAAATTAAAATGAATTTTAAAATGTAATTTCTAAATTGCCTGAGCGATATTTCTAGTATTTTCAATGTGGCTAGTGATTATTGACAGCATCGATATAGAACACTTCCATCACTGCAGAAAGTTCCATGAAGCTATCTGAGAATTCTGATTTTCAGATAAACAATAAACCACATACTGTCATTAGTAAATGTTTTTTGATCAATTGATTGACTAATTGGATTTGAAAGGGGCTACTATTCTTCAGTGACTTCTCGGGCTAACTTCACAAGCTTAACCACAACCCATGTTCTCTGCTATAGACATCTACACCAGCACATGGGCACTAAATCTAAGTTAGTGACAAGACAATGTTAAAGATACTTATTATGAATTTTTAAAAATAGCAAAATATCCTGTCTACTTTCTCAGTCATTTAAAGAGTGAATGGGCACTCTTTCTCTCCACCAAAAATCAGATTTCCTTTAAGAGAAATTTAAAAACACAAGCCCTAGGAAATCTCTCTAAACTGAAAGAATTAAGCCAAGTTCAGGAATAAGAAATTTCAGGCTTATACTTTCTTTATTTTCTAGCTTTTAATTTGACAAGATTTATCTCCTGTTTCAAATTCCTTTTTTCTACCTTCTTAACCAAATCAGACTAAGAAACTGATAAAAACAAAAACAAACAAACAAAAAAAAACACTGAAGTGGAACACTGACATTTATAATTGTGTGTGCTGTTTTTAAATTCCCAGAATACACTTTGTCCAATTCTCCTTTTATCCCCAAAAATACAACATTGAGGAGCAGTTTATTTCTGTTTCTAAGTGAATAGTACAGTAAATAATATTAAAGATGAATTCATACAAGGGTGGTATGAAATATAAGAGTAAACTTCCTTTGTAAACCAGAAGTCTAATTCTCATGACAAACCCATAAATCCTGGATCATTTCCTTTTTGAGGCACAGGGTCACTGGGAATGACAATTTAAAGAAAGAACCACCATCTTTCTAGCAGTGGCTATCAATTTTGTGTTCAAGGCACAGATCCCACACTTTTGTTGGTAATGAAAATCCTGCCCGAACTTGACAGAAAATACAAAGAACAAAGTGAGGAAAAGCCTGGTTTGAAGTCATACTGGCTGGGCTTTAAATTCTAGCTCTGCCACTTATAGTCTATTTTGTCTTAATCAAATTACTTCAGTTTCTTGAACTTTAACTTTTTCATACCTAAAAAGGGGATCATACCTAATGGTGTTACTGTGAGACTGGGTACACATATTCATATATACAAGCCACACATGCAGATACTTATATACAATGCCTGGCACACATACTATCTACTCTTTAAAACAGTAGCTAGTATTACGAGATACTATTTCTAAAAGCTCTAGAGGCTAACCTAATTTTTCCAATGCAAGACAGGATATCTTAGAAAAATTAAGTTTTCTCTTGGTTATTGTAACATATCCATTTCTATACACAACTGGGTAATTAAAGGTCTTAGAAATGTTCATACAGTTTTACTCAACAAAGTCACTATAAAGAATTTATACTAAAACATTTATTTATAAAATATTAATTACACTTGTTTACTATAGGAAAGATATAACAAAAAATCTAACAAAAAGCAGAAAAATAAATCATGAAACAGCAATACAAATGAAAACATTAAAATTCCTTATTCAAGGCGTGTCTTTGGGTGGTTCAGTCAGTTGAACATCTGAATCTTGATTTCAGCTCAGGTCATGATCTGTCTCGTAGTTCATGGGTTTGAGCCCCATGCTGGGCTCCACACTGACAGCAAGGAGTCAACCTGAGATCCTCTCTCTCTGCCCCTCCCCTACTCATGTTCTCTCTCTTTCTCTCTCCCAAAATAAATAAATAGCCTTAAAGATAAATAAATTCAAAAAATACATTTAATGAAATTGTAGATGGAACTCTTGTTATACTGTGGAATTAGAAAAACAGACTGAAGCTTATAAGAACTGTATAATCCCAAGATGGTAGGGCTATATATTACTAATATAATATTCTTAAAAAGACAAAGTGCTAGAATCATCTACACCAAAAAATTAAGCAATTTATTCCTAGATGAAAGGATTATTTATAGATAATTTTTTATTTTCTTCTTTGTATTGTCTTTTTTCTTCAACAATAAAAAATGTATTCTTAAAAACATAAAATAAACATCTAAATTAATCTTTTCTTTAATAATAAATTGTCTCAATTACTTGGGTAAAATAATAATTGTCTCAATTACTTGGGTAAATTAAGTATTAATCATTTCCTATTTGAGTAACTCTCAAATATGACCAAACTGACCTATCTTGTTATGATTTAACATTTGCTTCATGGTTTTTTTCCTGAGCATCACAATTTTATCTATTTATCTATCTATCTATCTCTAATTTTAGATTTGTGTATGACAGTACTATCTCTCTATAGAGTTGGGTTCATAACTCTAATACTCAAGAGGCTGATTATCACCTTTCAGCTACTTTGCTGCATGTCTTAATGTGTTTTAACGTTCCACTCGGTCAACGTAGCACAATGCTATGGTTGGGCTTCCTACAAGGTATGTTTCCTGGGTAAAGAATTACACCTATTTTATTCAATAATGTTTTCTGAAAAGTAGAAGTAGGAATCTTTATAAGAAATATATGCATGAATAAGTGAGTACATAGCACAGTCTGGAAAGAAAACTAGATACCTTAGTCTCAGTTATGACTGGTCTCTATCTTTAAGGATCATTCTGACACTGAGCTGTAAGGCATCTTCTGAATATAAATCTAAATATATTCGCATGTTTGTCAGCACTACTCCTAGGCCAATCTTAAATCTTTATCTTTCAGTCTTTTTTAGTGTGACTCTAGAACAGAAATTTTCAAACCTTAACATGAATCAGAACCATAAACACAAATTGTTGCACCCCACCTCCAAAGTTTCTGCTTCAATGGGTCTAGGGTGGGGCCTGTTAGCTGGCATTTTAACAAGTTCCAAAGTAGTGCTGAAGCTGTTGGTCCCACAACCACACTTTGAAGATTACTACTGTAGAAAAACACACATGACCATTTACACAAGTATCTATAATATACCTCAAGCTTACTCTGACAAACACCTGCTCCACTATTAGGACTTGGCATGGGTGACAAGAAGCACTTCTAAGGAGGCTTTCTGGTTTGGCCCGTGCTTATAGGAAAGTAGTACTTCCTCCTTTGGGTTCCTTCACATCTGGTTGAGCTTTGCAATCATTACCACTATAGTGTTTTACTGCTTTAACTTGTTGACATGAACAGCATGACCAACATCCCCTAATTGACAATAAAAATCTTACTCTATGCCACAGAAGAAAGAGATAAAGATTATACGGTAAGTTCTGGGTCTGCAGCTCAATTACTGCAGAAAAAATTGCAATGTGATAAGCACATTTCTTCACTTGGCTGAGTTAACAAAGCCTCCTATGCATCTCATCTGCAGTACACAAGTCAATAAGATACATGTTTTTAGAAACATCCAATACACCATTCCACATTTTTCCCCTAGGTATCAACTGTCTATTCAGAGCAGCATGGTGGCATAACAGAGAGAACACAGGATATGAGTCTAGAGATTTGGGTTCAAGTCTCAGTTTTGTTCAAGACAAATGATCTGGATTATATCAACTAAACTAATAGAATCCATTTTGTCTTGTATATGTTGTTGTATAGCAACACTTATGCCAGAGCATTTTAAGGAATAAGGGATGTGAAACTATTTGATATATTAAACTGCTTTATATAAAATGATATTTATTATTCTTCAAAGACCTTGGATTTATAGAAAAATTATTCCAGAAAATTTTCAAAATAGTATCTTCTCCATAACGAATCATTTACAAATACAATTTAATGTCAATTAAACAAAACAATGATGCTTTTTTTAAAACTGAAACTGAGAAATCTTTGGTGTATCATTTTTAATCAGACATATGTACATTTCTAAACCTACAAGTAACAAAGCCTACTTCAACTCTAGGATGTCAATAACCACAAACCTCAACTGTGGGAACCATCTTCAGAGAACATGGAAACTTAAAAACAAAAAGAAGTGCCAACACCCAAGATAAGTGAGGGATCAGAGCTGGTGACTGAGTTTTTACTTACACTAATTTTTGCAAGAGCTCTGGGAAGAAGAAATTGGCTCAGGGTAGGCTGATGGTTTATTGATTTCACATCAGTAAAAACAACTAGGCAGTTGTTTGTTTTGTTCTCTAGTTTTTAAATTCTAATTGAGATGAAAAGTTGATTAAAAAATGACTTTACCAGGGCACCTGGGTGGCTCAGTGGTTAAGCGTCGAACTTTGGCTCAGGTCAGGTCATAATCTCATGGTTTGTGGGTTTGAGCCCCGTATCAAGTTCTGTGCTGAGAGCTCAGAGCCTGGATGAAGACTGTTTCAGATTCTGTGTCTCCCTCTCTTTCTGTCCCTCTGCTGCTCATGCTGTCTCTCTCTCTCTCTCTCAAAAATAAATAAAACATTTTAAAAAAAGGTGTTAAAAAGGAATTTTAGTACTGGTCACTGTATATAATTCAGGTCAGCTCAACAGAAGAGACAATGTTCATATGTAAAAAAGGTTTTAATGGTTCAATCCTTGGTTTCTTTTTTTTTTTTTTAATGTTTTATTTATTTCTGAGAGAAAGACAGCATGAGCAAGGGAGGGTCAGAGAGAGAGGGAGACATAGAATCTGAAACAGGCTCCAGGCTCTGAGCTAGCTGTCAGCAGAGCCTGACAGGAGGCTCGAACCCACGAACCGTGAGATCATGACTTGAGCCAAAGTTGGATGCTTAACTGACTGAGTCACCCAGGAGCCCCATCAATCTTTGGTTTCACAAGGAGAAATACTATAGGATTTGAATAGTGTATTTAGAATAGAAAGGGGTTAAAGCAAATGAAAAGGATTGAAAATTGCTTTCCTAAAATTCACAAAATGTCCCAAATTGAAATTTCAGTTGAAAATGTGTGAAATTTAGACAAAAGGATTCACACTAAATGACAATTAAAAGGAATTTGGGAAGACGTTGATCACAAAAGAGCTAAGATCGACACTACTAAAATAAAAGAATCAGTAAAATAAGACCAAGAAATATTGTCTTCAAAAATCATGAAGCGTAGGTTTAATTATTACCAAAAACAGGCAAATACTAAGCTTAGTCTAGCTTCAAACAGAACAAACCTCAGTTAAACTAGATGAATGTGCAACTCTGGTTAAAGGACACTGCTTTAAATTATAAATGGAGTAAGAATTCTAGGATCAAAACTGTGTATTACAGAGGAAGCGTTAAGTTCTCTTGAATGGTACAGCTTCTTTACACAAAGAAATTAGGGCAGATAAGGACGCAGAAACCTCACCATGACAGCAACCAGAGCCCAGAGAAACCATAGCAAGGTGTGTCATATACTAAAAGCAAAATAACAGCCCAAGGTGAGCTTCAATCACCTGTAAGAGAGATACTACCCTGACCAGAGTCAGAACGCAACAATTTTTGACCCTGAGAAAGTGGGACTGTGTCCTTGAAAAGAAAAACTTTCTCTGAGACCCTACAACTATCCAAAGGCTGTAAATTCTGGTAAGGATTAATCAGGGGAAGGGAGAAACCTCCCACGCTTAGTTTCTCCTCACTTGCTTCTGTTACCTCCTATCAGAGTTGGCCCCTCTGACAACATGTCCTTCTGAGAGCTGCCTGGCTCTGGCCTCAGATGTCATGTGGCCCCCACAAATGTGGGTGTAGAACAGGGGCATGTTTGGACAGACACCACCCTCATGACAGACTCAACACACTGTGACCCTCCCAGGTTGCCCTGGAGGATTCCTAAGCATGCCCTGTCTGGAGATTTCTCTATGACTACACAGAGTATGCCACTACACTGTCAACTTTCCATCCCTGAAGGTTAGTCATACCAGCTTGAAACATAAACTTTTTTTAAAATTTTTTAAATGTTTTATTTATTTTTGAGAGAGAGAGAGAGAGAGAGCGTGAGCAGGGGAGGGTCAGAGAGAGAGGGAGACACAGAATCTGAAACAGGCTCCAGGCTCTGAGCTGTCAGCACAGAGCCTGACGTGGGGCTGGAACCCACGAACAGTGAGATCATGACCTGAGCCGAAGTCGGACACTTAACCGACTGAGCCACCCAGGCGCCCCAAAACATAAACTTTTAGTTACAGTCACCAGCCTCTGTACCCACCCACACTTCCATGTCTCCTCTAGTGTGAGTCTGTCCAGAATTGTGCTAAGCCCTCTAGGGGACAATCAGGACAAGGAGCAACTGGACTGACTGTTCTCAAAAGCTTCACTTCATAATTTAGATATCTTATTTTAAATAGAACCTTAGGGGTGCATGAGTGGCTCAGTTGGTTAAGTGTCTGACATCAGCTCAGGTCATGATCTCACAGTGAGTTTGAGCCCCACATTGGGTTCTGCGCTGACAGCCCAGAGCCTGGAATCTGCTTCAGATTCTGTGTCTCCCTCTCTCTTTGCCCCTCTGCTATTCACATTCTGTCTCTCTCTGTCTCAACAATAAATAAAAATGTTTAAAAAAAATTAAAGGGGCATCTGAGTGGTTCAGTCGACTAAGCTCACAGGTCATAATCTTGTGGTTCATGGGTTCGAGCCCCACGTCAGGCTGTGCTGACAGCTCAGAGCCTGGAGCCTGCTTTATATTCTGTGTCTCCGTCTCTCTCTGTACCTCCCCTACTCACACTGTCTCTCTCTCTCAAAAATAAATAAACATTAAAAATTTAAAAAAAAAAGAACTTCAAGTCATTTTATACTATAGGCTAATCTGTGCTAAACTTATTACCTAAATAATTACTGTGAATGGTTTTCTGCTTAGCAAATGCAAAATGTTCTTGTTTGCTAATAAAAAGAAAAAGCACATAAAAATTTGTTTTCATCAATTATGGAGTCATCTTCTTCTTTTCATAGGGTATCAATCATTAAAGCTCTTCTCTTTCTGGATGCTATTTACTGGGCTTCCTTGAGGGCAGGCAATGGCAAAGCTCTAGCTCCATCAGAGACAGTGAGTCAATGTGTGTTGAGAGTGTGAGAGACAAACAGACCCAGCTGAATGGAAGCCTTTTTCATATTCAAATTGTCTTTAAAATACTTCTCTTGTAAAGCAGAGCTCCAAAGAAAATATAGGACTCAGTTGTACAAGTGTCTATGTCTTCTTTTACAAGTTTATTACTGATAATATCTACTGACTGAATTCTTGGCCTTATAAAATTTATATACACATAAAGATATATGTATGTTAAGGTTGTAAACTACCACCATAGTGATATAGTATATATAGCTATATGCTATATAGCTATAGAACTTGGAGCTCAGTAGAGAATTATAACAGTAAAGATTATCCAGATTATCTTTGTCAAAATAAATCAAATAGGTTATTGATATTATATTCTAAATTGTCTGTAACATCCTCTCATGAAAAGCAAATAATATCCAAGTATTTTATATTATTTCAAAGTTCAGATTACTGCAATTCAATTCTTCTCCAGGACATTTACTGAGCATATATTATATACAAGAAATTACTTAGTATACCAACAGATAGCTTGATAAAAAATTTAGTCTGGTAGGAGAGGGAAAGCATAATAGTGTATATTGTTATTGTTTATCATAATCATGTTTAATAATTATGTTTATTATATTTTATATTTTATACATTAATTAAATGAATACTTTATAAACTGCTTTTCCTTAAATGACCTCATATGATTCTTATAACTACCCTGGGAGCAAGTTGACTATAAGGTCCCAGACTCCTAAACTGGGAATGACAATACTATGATACGACTGAGCTTATGAAGACAACTAAAGGAAGCTAACCACAGCTAACAATTCATGCTTCCTATGTCCCTGCCACCTTCCAACTCATTAACTCCTGTACACCTGATAGAAGTAAAGTAATTGCCTAAAAGTACACAGCTAATAAGCAGTGGACCAAGATTTGAATAGAGGCAGTCTGACTTGACAACCCATGGCCTTAATCATCACTCTTCTTGGCACTTGTGTGTCTTTTTTATAGAAACGTCTAGTTTATAGTCTTCATGTTAAAAATGGATTGCCTTTTTCATTATTGAATTTAAGACTTCTTTATATACTCTATCTACAAGTCACTTATCAGATTTGATTTGCAAATATTACCTCCCATCTGTGCTCCCTGAGGTTTACTGAGGTATAAATGACAATTAAAAATTGCATATATTTCAGGTGTACAACCTGATGTTCTGATATTCATACACATTGTGAAATGATTATCATAGTCAATCTAATTAGCATATCTATCACCTCACATAATTACCATTTTCTCTTTCTGGTGGTAAGAAAACAAGATTTACTCTCTTAGCAAATTTCAGGTATACAATATAGTAGTAACTGTAGTCACCGTGCTGTACATTAGGTTGTCAGAACTTACTCATTTACAGCTGGAAGTTTGAATCCTTTGACCACTATTTCCCCATTTCCCCCACCCCCAGCTCCTGGTAACCACTCTTCTACTCTGTTTTTGTGCATTTGACATTTTTAGATTCCACATATGAGATGATACAGCATTTGTCTTTGTGTTTTTGCCTTATGTCATTTGACATAATTTTCACTTTATTGATAGTGTCTTTTGAAGCACAAAATTTCTTAATTTAGATGACATGCAATTTATCTTTTTTTTTTCCTTTTGTTCTGTATGCTTTCAGTGACAAATCTAAGACTCCATTATGAAATCCAAACTTATGAAGGTATAGTCCTATCTTTTCTCCCAAGAGTTATGTACTTTGGCTCTTAGATTCAGGTCTTTGATTCACTTGGAGTTTAAACTTATAACAACCTAGTTTAACGAATACCAATTGTTTCAATATTAAACACTCTGCTCCTGTACATCTCCATCTTTCACCATTTATATAGCTATTTGTCAAAGATTACATCTTTATACATTATATGCCCATTTACAAAGATTTATAGTTATTGGTGTATGCATTTGCTTCTTATATAGGAAAAAAAGAGAAATTACAAACAATACCAAAAGTACAGTAATGTTGGCTTTTTTATTTACCTAGGTAGTTACCTTTATCAGTTTTCTTCATTTTCTCTTATGGTTTTTCAAGTTGCTCTGTAATATCCTTTATTTCAGGCTGAAGGAGTCTCTCTGGTATTTCTTACAGGGCAAATCAACTGGTAATGAACTCCCTTAGGTTTGTTTATCTGAAAATGTCTCATTTTGTTCATTCTTAAGATATAATTTGGCTGGATATACAATCTTATTCAACATCTTTTTCTTTCTGTACTTAAAATATGTCATCCTACTGTTTTCTGGCCAAATGATTTCTGATAAGGAATCAGCTCTCAATCTTACTGAGGATCCCCTTCATAATAAGCAATTTCTCTCTTGATGTTTTAAGAATTCTCTCTTTGCCACCGGGTTTTGACAATTTGACTACTGTGTGTCTCAGTGTGGATTTCTGTGTTTATCTTGTTTGGAGTTCACTGAGCTTTTCAATATGTGTTTTCATGTCTTTCCTCAGACGTAAGAAGTTTGGTAATGATTTCTTCAAATATTTTTTTGTCCCTTTCATTCATTTTAATGTTTGTTTATTTGTTTGTTTATTTGAGAGACAGAGAGAGAGAGAGAGAGAGAGAGAGAGAGAGAGAGAGATCCCAAGCAGGGTCCATGCTTTCAGTGCAGAGCCTGATGCAGGGCTCGAACTGACCAACTATGAGATCATGACCTGAGCTGAAACCAAGAGTCAGATGCTTAACCGACAGAGCCACCGAGGTGCCCCTCCTCTTTCATTCTTTTCCTTGGATTTCTAGAATTCATTTTCCTTTGTTCTTTTTTCTTTCTGTTCTTCAGACTGGATAAATTCACTTGCCTTATCTTCAAGTTTGCTGATCTGTTGTCCTATCAGCTCTAATCTGCTGTTTAGTTCCTCTACTGAGTTTTTCATTTCAGTTTTGTACTTTTCAGCTCTAGAATTTCTGCTTGGTTCCTTTTTATAAATTCCGTTTATTGATATTCTCATTTTCTTCAGACATTGATTTCCTAAATCACTTTCTCTGTTCATGGTCTTCTTTAGCTCACTGAACATATTTAAGATTTAATAAGACTCACTAATAATTCCAGTATATGCAGTTTGTCAGGAATGGCTTCATTCAAATTTTTATTTCCTTTGAATAAGTCATACTTTCCTGTGTCTTCATATGTTTTTTAGTTTTTTTTATTGAGAGCTGGATATTTTGAGTATTATGCTGTAGTAACCCTGGAAATCTAATTTTTCCACTCCTCAGGAATGATTTTTGCTTGTTCAGGCTGTAGCTGTCATTTTGTAACTCTCTCAAACTATTTTTGCAAAGTGTATATTCTTTGTTGTTTCTAGAGAAACTAGAGTTCTCTACCTTTGTCTTGCAGTGAACTACTGCCTTTACAAAGTTTTTTTTTAAATGACTGAGTCCCATAATTTGGCTATTGTAGAAGTTGATATAAATATCGGGGTACATGTGTCCCTTCAAATTAGTATTTTTGTATTCATTGGGTAAATATCTAGTAGTACAATTACTGGATCATAGGGTAGTTCCATTTTTAACTTTTTATTTACTTATTTATTTTACTTGAGAGAGAGAGAGAGAGAGCAAGCGAGCATGAGAAGGAGAGAGAGGCAGAGGGAGAGAGAATCTTTTTTATTTAATAGTTTATTGTCAAGTTGGTTTCCATATAACACCAAGTGCTCATCCCCACAAGTGCCCTCCTCCATGTCCATCATCCTCCTCCCCCTCCCCCCACCCCATCTGCCCTCAGTTTGTTCTCGGCATTCAAGAGTCTCTCTTGGATTGCCTTCCTCCCTCTCCCCAACTATTTTTCCCCTTCTTCTCACCCATGGTCCTCCATTAAGATCCTCCTAATTCTCCTATACGTGCAAACATGTGGTATCTGTCCTTCTCTGCCTGACTTATTTCACTCAGCATAACACCCTCAAGGTCCATCCATGTTGCTACACATGGCCAGATTTCATTCTTTCTCATTGCCATGTAGTATGCCATTCTATAGATAAACCACATCTTCCTGATCCATTTGTCTGTTGATGGACACTTAGGCTCTTTCCATCACTTGGCTATTGTTGAAAGTGCTGCTATGAACATTGGGGCACATGTGCCCCTATGCCTCAGCACTTCTGTATCCCTTGGGTAAATTCCTAGCAGTGCTATTGTTGGGTCTTGGGGAGTTCTTTGGTTAATTTTTTGAAGAACCTGCACACTGTTTTCCAGAGGGGCTGCAACAGTTTACATTCCCACCAACAGAGTAGGAGGGTGCCTATTTCTCCACATCCTCGCCAGCATCTATAGTCTCCTGATTTGTTCATTTTAGCCACTCTGACCGGCGTGAGGTGGTATCTCTGTGTGGTTTTGATTTGTATTTCCCTGATGAGGAGGGATGGTGAGCATCGTTTCATGTGCCTGTTGGCTATCTGGATGTCCTCTTTGGAGAAGTGTCTGTTCATATCTTCTGCCCATTTCTTCACTGGATTGTTTGTTTTTTGGGTGTGCAGTTTGCTGAGTTCTATATAGATTTTGGATACTAGCCCTTTATCTGACATGTCATTTGCAACTATCTTTTCCCATTCCATTGGTTGACTATTAGTTTTGTGGGTTGTTTCCTTTGCCATGCAGAAGCTTTTAATCTTGATGAGGTCCCAATAGTTCATTTTTGCTCTTGATTCCCTTGCCTTTGGGAATGTGTCTAGTAAGAAATTGCTGAAGTGGAGGTCCAGGAGGTTGTTTTCTGCTTTCTCCTCTATGGTTTTGATGGTTTCCTGTCTCACATTCAGGTCCTTTATCCATTTTGAGTTGATTTTTGTGTGTGGTGTGAGAAAATGATCTAGTTTCATTCTTCTGCATGTTGCTGTCCAGTTCTTCCAGCACCATCTGATAAAGACGCTGTCTTCTTTCCATTGGATACTCTTTCCTGCTTTGTCAAACATGAGTTGGCTGTACACTTTTGGGTCCAAATCTGAGTTCTCTATTCTATTCCATTGGTCTATGTGTCTATTTTTGTGCCAATACCATACTGTCTTGATGATGACAACTTTGTAGTAGAGGCTAAAGTCTGGGATGGTGATACCTCCCGTTTTGGTTTTATTTTTCAGTATTACTTTGGCTATTCGGGGTCTTTTGTGGTTCCATACAAATTTTAGAATAGTTTGTTCTAGTTTTGAGACATATGCTGGTGCAATTTTGATTGGGATTGCATTGAATGTATAGATTGCTTTGGTTAGTAATGATATTTTACCAATATTTATTCTTCCAATCCATGAGGATGGAATGTTTTTCCATTTCTTTGTGTCTTCAATTTCCTTCATAAGTTTTCTATAGTGTTCATCATACAGATCTCTTATATCCTTGGTTAGGTTTATTCCAAGGTATTTTACGTTTTTTTGTGCAACTATGAATGGGATCAGTTTCTTGATTTCTCTTTCTGTTACTTCATTGTTGGTGTTTAAAAATGGAACAGATTTCTGCATGTTGATTTTGTACCCTGCAACTTTGCTGAATTCATGGATCAGCTATAGTAGGCCTCTGGTGGAGTCTGTCAGGTTTTCAATGTAGAGTATCATGTTGTCTGTGAAAACGAAAGTTTGACTTCTTCTTTGCCAATTCTGATGCCTTTAATTTACTTTTGTAGTCTGATAGCTGATGCTAGGAATTCCAGCACTATGTTAAACAACAGTGGTGAGAATGGAAAACCCTGTTGTGTTCCTGATCTCAGGGGGAAAGCTCTCAGTTTTTCCCCATTGAGGATGATGTTAGCTGAGGGCTTCTCATAGATGGCTTTTATGATGTTTAAGTAAGTTCTTTGTATCCCAACTTTCTTGAGGGTCTTTATTAAGAAGGGATGCTGTATTTTGTCAATGCTTTTTCTGCATCTATCGACAGGATCATATGGTTTTTATCTTTTCTTTTGTTGATGTGATGTATCATATTGGTTGATTTGCAAATATTGAACCAGCCCTGTAACCCAGGAATGAATCCCACTTGATCTTGGTGGATATTTCTTTTTATGTGCTTCCTGTTGTATTCAATTTGCAAGAATCTTGTTGAGGACTTTTGCATCAGTATTTATCAGGGATATTGGCCTGTAGTTCTCTTTTTTTTGCTGGATCTCTGTCTGGCTTGGGAATCAAAGTGATGATGGCTTCATAAAATGAGTCTGGGAGTTTTCCTTCGATTTCTATTTTTTGGCACAGCTTGAGAAGAATGGGTGTTAATTCTATTTTAAATGTCTGTTAGAATTCCCCAGAGAAGCCATCTGGTCCAGGGCTCTTATTTGTTGGGACATTTTTGGTAACTGATTCAATTTCTTCACTAGTTATGGGTCTGTTCATATATTCTACCTCTTCCCGTCTGAATTTTGGCAGTGAGTGCATGTTTAGGAATTTGTCCCTTTATTCTTAGTTGTCCAATTTGTTGGCATATAATTTTCCATAGTATTCCCTGATAATTGCCTGTATTTCTGACAGGATGGTTGTAATAAGTCCATTTTCATTTATGATTTTGTCTATTTGAGTGCTCTGAGAAGGAGACAGAGAGAGAATCCTTAGCAGGCTTCATGCTCAGTGCAGAGCCCAACATGGAGCTTGATCCCATGACTAAGATCATGACCTTAGACAAAATCAAGAGTCAGATGCTCAACCAACTGAGCCAACTATTTTTAACTTTTCTTAGAAAAAAATTTTAGGGGCGCCTGGGTGGCTTAGTCGGTTAAGCGTCCGACCTTCGCTTAGGTCATGATCTCGCGGTTCGTGGGTTCGAGCCCCGCGTCGGGCTCTGTGCTGACTGCCAGCTCAGAGCCTGGAGCCTGTTTCAGAGTCTGTGACTCCCTCTCTCTCTGACCCTCCCCTGCTCACGCTGTCTCTCTCTCTCTCCTAGAAATAAATAAAACATTAAAAAAAAATTAAAAATAAAAGAAAAAAATTTTAATGTTTTTTTTTCTTTATTTCTGAGAGACAGCGAGAGACAGCATGAGCAGGGGAGGGTCAGAGAGAGAGGAAGACACAGAATCTGAAAGAGGCTCTAGGCTCTGAGCTACCTGTCACAACAGGGCCCGATCCGGGACTCGAACCCTCTAACTGCGAGATCATGAACTGAACCGAAGTCTGACGCTTAACCGACTGAGCCACCCAGGCGCCCCTATTTTTAACTTTTTGAGGAACCTCTATACTGTTTTCCACAGTGGCAGCACCAGTTTGCATTCCCACCAACAGTGTAGGAGGATTCTTCATTATGGTTTTCATTTGCATTTCTCTCATGATTTGTGATGCTGAGCATCTTTTCATGTCCAAATGTCTACTGGCTGATGAAAAAATAAACAAGATGTATTATATATGCACAATGGAATATTACTCAGCCATAAAAAAAAGAATGAAATCATGCCATCTACAATGACGTGGATAGGGCTAAAGAGTACTATATTAAGCAAAATAAGCCACTCATAGTATATGCTTTCACTCATATGTGGAATTTAAAAAACAAATCAAGTGATCATAGGGTAAAAGAGAGAGGCAAACCAAGAAAAAGACTCTTAACTACAGAGAACAAACTTGTGGTTGCCAGAAGGGAGGTGGGTAGTGGAATGGGTCAAATAGGTGATGAGGATTAAGGAGTGTACTTGTGATGAGCACCAGGTGTTGTAGGTACCGAATCACTAAATTGTATACCTGAATATACTATTACTTTGTATGTTAACTGGAATCTAAGTAAATACTTAAAAAATAAATTAAATATCTGACTCCCAAGAGAGGGTGAAAACAAGAAAAAAATAGTCTCTTAAATCCTTTCAGGGCTAAAAAGCCACTCAGCCCATAACTGAATGAAACAATGGCTGACCTCTCTGCCCTGCCTTCAGTGATGAGAACAGCAATCAGCGATCAAAACTCACAACTATCATTTTTGGAGGTCAAAATCTTCATTGCTCACCCTGGCTCCAGCAAACTGCATTAGGAATGCTTAGCACCTGACAGCTACCAGTCACAGAGGTAAGAGGTGGGAGTCAAAGCTAAATTTGACCAGAATTTACTGAAACTTCCCAGTGTCTTCACCAAGCTTTTCCCAGGATGCAACAATTGTTCTATGTGACTGAGATATTCAAATCAGTTGCCTTAGGCAGTTCTGCCTGTTCAGCTGTTGTTCTGGTGGAGGTGCAGATTCCTAGGGCTTCCTGATCTGCTATCTTCCCTGACCTCACTCCAAAACTAGCTAATATTTACTGTGGGATTTAGTGTGGGACTGCTGTCTGTGCCAAGGACTGCTCTAAACACTTTTTATCCTCATTTCAGTGTACTGTTAGCATTTCCATCTTGCAGATGAGGAAACTGAGATCAAATAATGAGCCTAATTAGAGGGGTGGGAAATGGTTGGTCCAGTACACAAGCCAATTTATCATCAGATTCATGCTTTTAACCACTATACTTTGCATCCAGAACTTCAATAGAGCCTTAAAAATCATCAAGGCTGAGTTACTCATTTTGCAAATAAGAAAAGTTCAAGAAAGTTAGTGAACTATCCAAAGGTTAAACAGAGTCTACTAATGGTAAAGCATGATTATAACTTGGCTTACTAACTTCCAGCCTTTTTCTAGTATACATCCTCACTTCTCTGAGCACCCAGGATTTGTAGTGTGAATGAAAATGTTTTTCTAGATAGAAGGATGTTCATAAGCAATGGTAGTGTCCAGAATTAACTTTCTTCAGAAATGTTGCCTATTCTCCAAAACCAGCTTGATCCTCACTTGATCCAGGAAACCTCTCTCAGGAGTTAAGTGCAACCAGAAAAATCCAGTCCCTGCTTTGTCTATATTACCTGCATGGCAATCACTGCTTTATACTACAATTATTTATGTACTCATGTGTTTAAAACCTTCTAAAGAAAAAAGAAATTGTGTTTTCTACTTATCTGTTCTGCATCGTTACAAATAAAATAGTCTGAACAAATATTTGCTGAATGAGTGATAAATTAAAACTTTCTTTCTGGAACCACAGATTAAATCTATTTAAAATACGTCTATAGTGTCACATCTACACTATCCTTGAAGGCTCCAATACACAGAATAAGTCCACTATCTTTAATGTGATATTTGAGCCCATTTGATCTCCAGTAGTGGCTTCCATGGTATTCATAGCTGAAACTTTTAAGTCATACATTTCTCAGTATCTAATGTTGTGCCCTGCATGTAGCAGGTACCTAATGACTAGTTATGAAGTGACAGACACTTAGACTACAGTTAATGTGATTTAAAATATATGTAAACAGCAAAAGAATGATTTGACATATGTAACAATGTTTTCAGAAACTTTTGAAATCTATTTCCTAGGACATCTTCAAAGACTAAAAAAGGCATTCATTTGCCTCAGTTGACTGATTGTCACCCCTGTCTAGAGGCAAGAAGCTGGACTTTACAAGTCCCTTCTAGTCTTATAATTCTAGGACTACACATTTAAAATTGCATATTAGCCATCAGAGGAGGAAAAGGAAGTGGATTTATACATGTGACTAGTTATGAAAACTCTGGGAAGGAAATAATTTAAGATCAGGAGGAAAAAAATTTTTCAAATTTAAGAAAAAAACCCTGAGTACAAATATTAGATTCTTATCTAAAACTATATCTGCTATATTCTGTGTATATAATTTTCAACCAAATAAAAAGAAAAATTTGCCATTTGAAATTTTATGATTTTTAACCTTTATTACCAATATCTTGTTAATAAAATAAAGGTTAAACAATAATTAAGCAATGTGAATGAATATTATACAAGTGTTAAACCTGTATATAAAGATTAGAGTCATATATAAAATATTTAATAAAATATTACATGAAAAAATAATGTGTCATGGCATGGTTAACTGCAATAGTAAAATATACAAACAAGTAAAGATTAGATGCAAACATGATAAAATCTAAATGGTTTTATTATAATAGTGGGATAATTAGGTATCTTTTTCAATTTTAAAAGTTATAAAATCATTTTTTCTGTATTATATCTATAGTATCAAAAATACAACAGAGTGGAGGATTAATCATATATAAAGCTAGTATGAAACTTGGCTCTGCTCTGACAGCACAGAGCCTGCCTAGGAGTCTCTCTCCTCTTTCTGCCCCTCCCCTGCTCATGTGTGCATGCTCTCTTTCTTAAAATAAATAAATATTTTAAAAAGATAAAAGTAGTAAAAATAACAATAAAATAATTTATTAAGGGATACACAAGATAAAAAGATGTAAATTGTGATATCAAAAACATAAAAAAAGGGTGGGAGAGTAAAAGTGTGGACCTATAGAGTCAAAGTTTTTTTTAAGTTTATTTATTTATTTTGAGACAGAGAGTACAAGAAGGGGAGGGGGGGAGAGAGAGAGAGAGAGAGAGAGAGAGAGAGAGAGAGAGTCTCAAGCAGGCTCTGCACTTCCACTGCAGTGAGCTCATGAACTATGAGATCATGACCTGAGCTGAAGGCACCATTCAGGTGCCCTGTCTTCAAAGTTTTTATCAACTTAAAAGACACTGTTATAAAAATATAAGTTATTATGTATAAGCCTCATGGTAGCCATAAATTAAACACCTATAGTAGATATACAAAAAATAAAGAGAAATAAATTTAAGAATACAATTATATAAAATCATCAAATCACAATGAAAGCAAGAGAAGAAAAAAGGAACAAATGAAGTATAAAATAACCAAAAACAGTGAACAAAATTGCAGTAAGTACCTACCTATTATTAATTTAAATGTAAATGGATGAAATTCTCCAATCAAAAGACATACAATGGCTAAATGGATAAAAAAAAAAAAAAAAGACCCATATATATGCTGCCTATAAGCAACTCTTTTCAGATGTAAGGAAACATACAGATTGAAAATGAAGGAATGGAGAAAAGATACTAATGCAGATAGAAAGCTAGAGTAGCTATACTTCTAGCAGACAAAAGAGACTCAAAAAAAGAAAATACTGTAATAAGAGAGAATGAAGGGCATCCATAATAATAAAGAAGTCATTCCAACATGATGATATAACGCTTGTAAATATTTATGCACCCAACATAAGGCACCTAAGTATATAAAGCACGTATAAACAGACCCAAAGGGAGAAACAGAAAGCAATACATTAATAATAAGGAACTTCAACACCTCAACTTCATTAATGGATAGATAGATCATGAAGACAGAAAATCAATAAGGAAATATTGGCTTTAAACCACTCTTAGACCAAATGGACTTAACGGATATATATACAGAAGACTCCATCTAAGGCAAAAAAGTACACATTCTTCTTTATTATATGGAACATTTATCATAACAGACCATATGTTAGGCCACAAATAAGTCAATAAATTTATGAAGATTGAAATCATATCAAGCATCTTTTCTGAGCACAATGATATGAAACTAGAACTCAATTATAAGAAGAAAATTAGAAAAAATCAAATATGTGGAGATCAGACAACATGCTATCACAAAAATACAAATGGTCTTAAGATACTATTAAAAATACTAGTCAGCAAATTGGACAACCTGTAAGAAATGGATCAATCCTAGACATATACAACCTACCAAGACTGAACCATGATGAAATAAGGTAATCTGAATGAATCAATTACTAGTACATAGACTGAAGATTGAATCATGAACCAAAACCCTACAGACAAAAGTCCAGCACCAGACAGCTTTGCTGATGAATTCTACAAAACCTTCAAAGAAGAATTAATATCAATTGTTCTTAAACTCTTCCAAAAATTAGAAGAGGAGGAGACAGTTCCATATTTCTTTGAGGTTGGGGGTAGAGCTCAGTAGTAGAGGATTTGATTGCATATTTCTTTATGAGGCCAAGATTGTTTTGATCCCCAAACCAGACAAAGATGCCACAAGAAAAGAAAATCATAGGCCAATATCGCTAATGAACATATTATGCAAAAATCCTCAACAAAATACTAGCAAACTGTATGCAATAATACATTAAAAGGATCATATACCATGATCAAGCGGGATTTATTCTAGGGATGCAAGGATGGTTCAACATCTACAAATCAATGTGACTAAGCCACCCAAGCACCCTGATGTTTCTTTTTACTGCCCAAAGTATGCAAGTCACCCAAAGAGCCAATTAACCTTGGTCATTCAATTTCTTTTACACAAAGGTAATAAACCTAAAAGAAATTTGAACCCCATTTTACTTAATATTCCACCGATTAAGAACTGCTAAACAAAGAAATAAACAGCTTAAGTTGAGCAAGGAAATACTTTTAGTAAATTTATCTGAGAAATGATGAAATAATATATTCATTATATATGTACAAAACTATTTGATTTTAAGAAGACTTTGTATTTAAGAAAAGCACATGAACACAATGAATTATGAAAATATACTTAACTACCAAATTTATAACAAGTAAATATTTGAATATGATTTCCAAGAAGGATTAAATACTGGCTAACTCTTAGAAGAATTAGATTTAGATTTCTTTTCACACTTTGAAGATTTTTCTATAGCAAAAGATATCAACCTTAGACTCAATAGGAAAGTAATCAGCTGAAATAATCAGAGATCATGTTAAATAGGTAGTCCTCCCTCGTATTTCCAACAAGAGCAATTAAAATTTTTTTCAAAGATAGTAATCACTTGGGGCGCCTGGGTGGCTTAGTCGGTTAAGCGTCCGACTTTCGCTTAGGTCATGATCTCGCGGTTCGTGGGTTCGAGCCCCGCATCGGGCTCTGTGCTGACTGCCAGCTCAGAGCCTGAAGCCTATTTCAGAGTCTGTATCTCCCTCTCTCTCTGACCCTCCCCTGCTCACGCTGTCTCTCTCTCTCTCCTAGAAATAAATAAAAAATATTAAAAAAAATAGCAATCTTTAAAAAAAAAAAAAAGATAGTAATCACTCAAAAAAGTCCTTATTGAAATATAAGACTTAAAGACTTTTGGAAACTTGATCAGACTCTCACAGAATGAGAAAAAAGTTAGAGCAACTTAGAGACAGTGAGCTTCCCGGCTTTAGGAGTGATAGCATATGAGATAAAGATTTGGGTCTTTCCAGATCCCAAATCTTATTTTCTTGTACCATTACCCCCAGCATGTGACTGTCCTGATTTACTGTGGACAGACAGGAGCCTGGTCACATGGGAGGTCACATGAAACCCGAAGGCAGAATAACAAGTGGTGTCTTCTAGTAGAGAATATGGGTGTTGGAATAAGACAGACCTGAACTTCAAGAAGGCCTGTGTGACCCTGACCCATTTCTCCCTGGACTTTTGTGAGAATTTAATGTAATAACAAGTTTAAAAGAACAAAACATGTAGTAGTCCTTGATGAGGATGACTTATTTCTTTCCTTCACTAATAAAGAAGACATACCAGTAAAGTACTGTTTCTAATTAACTCAGTGATTCCAAATACCAGGAAGCATATTTGCTACAAAAAAAAAAAAAAAATTGTCATAATTCCAAAAAGAGTTGAGAAATTCTCTCTAAACTGCAGTCTGAAACTTTCCTGATAAAATGGACAAAGACTAGATGTGAAGTGCATTCATTCAGACTGGACGGTCAGAGCAGAGCTGGAGGGGTGGTTTTTTTTTTTTTTTTTTTTTTTTTACAAATAGTTTATTGTCAAATTAGTTTCCACATAACACTAAGTGCTCATCCCCAAAGTGCCCTCCTCCATGCCCATCCCCCCCTCCCACCCACATCCATCAGTCCTCAGTTTTTGTCAGCATTCAAGAGTCTCTCATGGTTTGCCTCTCTCCCTTTCCCCCACCATTTCCGCCCTTCTTCTCCCCCTTGTTCCTCCGTCAAGTTCCTCCTAATCCTATACGTGCAAACATATGATATTTGTCCTTCTCTGCCTGACTTATTTCGCTCAGCATAACACCCTCAAGGTCCATCCATGTTGCTACACATGGCCAGATTTCATTCTTTCTCATTGCCATGTAGTATTCCATGGTATAGATAAACCACATCTTCTTGATCCATTCATCTGTTGATGGACACTTAGGCTCTTTCCATGTTTTAGCTATTGTGGAGAGTGCTGCTATGAACATTGGGGTACATGTGCTCCTATGCCTCAGCATTTCTGTATCCCTTGGGTAAATTCCTAGCAGTGCTATTGCTGGGTCATAAGGGAGTTCTATTGTTAGTTTCCTGAGGAACTGGAGGGGTGGTTTATAAGGAGTAGATGGGACTGTGACAAAGGAATCCTAAAAGCAGGAATATCCTGTAACAAATACAAAACACTAAAACAACATCAACTTTTCTTAAAACTTTTTTTTTCCTTTAAACAAATCTCTATACATTCATGTACGGGGAAAAATAGAAAAATAGGTCCTTTCCCCCATGAGATTAAAAAGTGGCAAATACAACATCAAGTCAATTCTAGACTGCACATTGTCTGCAGCCTTCTGACACCTAGCAGTCACTTGAAATGACAATGACACAGGTTAGCCTTCTCTTTGCTAACTCCAGGAACTTCTACTGACGTGGGGGGCCATCTGTGTTTGGTCCCAACTAGTTGTCTCAACTGGGGGTGAGGGTGGAGAGTGGAGAGAAAGACTGCCAGTTCTCTAAGCATGGCCACATTTCCAGATCATATCAACTGTTCTCATTTTACACCTCAAGAAAATTAAGTGTTAAATTGTCCTCTATTGAAATGAAGAAGTCATAGCCTCAACCATCATCTGTTACATAAGCATTATCAATATAAACAAAAATTATTTAAATTATTTAAATTAACTATCCTTTTAAATGCTTATTTATTTATTTTAAGAGAGAGTGAGTGAGCAGGGGAAGGGAAGAGAGAGAGAATTCCAAGCAAGCTCCTTGCTGCCAGCTCAGAGCCCGATGCAGGCTCGATCCCATGACTGTCAGATCAGGACTTGAGTCGAAATCAAGTTAGAGCTTACCTGACTGATCTACCCAGGTGCCCTGAGCATCTTTTAAAATCAAGGGAATATTATGGTATCAGTAAGAATGGTCACAAATACAACTCAGAAGAATGCAGAACTATATATTATATAGTGCCAAATAGAAAGAGATGAAAGTTATGCCTAAGGCTACAGTTAAAAATCCAGGTAAGGGGCGCCTGGGTGGCTCAGTGGGCTAAGTGTCCGACTTTGGCTGAGGTAATATCTCACGGTCCGTGGGTTCCAGCCCCGCATCAGGTTCTGTGCTGAGAGCTCAGAGTCTGGACCCTGCTTCTGATTCTGCATCTCCCTCTCTCTCTGCCCCTCCCCCGTTTGTGCTCTGTCTCCCTCTGTCTCAAAAATAAATAAACCAAGACAGGGTGAAGAACTCACCAAAGAGAGACAGGGGAGGGACCTACAGGAGAGGCAGGGATGAGGCAAAGTTGATCACTGCAACTAGAATGCAAGCTGGAAAAAGCCAAAGAATCTAAAAATTCGTTGGTCAGGAATTTAACGTGGAGTAACCGATCTCAAAAGAAATGTGGAGTTGCAGTGGGCTGAGAACAGGATGTAATTCCACACATGGAAAGAGAGGTTGTTGCCTGATTTTTCAAGTTGCAAAGGGAAGGAGATTTAGGAGGCACAGCTTAAGGGAATACAGCTCATCAGTAGATGGACAGAGGGAAGGGCCCCGGGTAAGTGATAGAGCAAGACTCTGAGAAAGTTTGGGGATTAAAAGTCAGGATGTTTCAGAAATTCTGCCTGGATGCATGTGGAAACTCCAAAATAAATGCAATACTTGAACTGAGAAACAGTGATGCACAGCCATGCAGGTATGTTCAGCACTTCACAGATCTTGGTAGTGTAACCAAGGTGCATGCCAGGAGCTTGATTTGAACTTCTGTGCTATTCAAGTCATTATTAAATTCACAGCAAAGATCTTATAAAGCATTTGTTCCACACCAGGCATTCTGCATGCTTTACCTCAATGAACCATTATGTCCATCCGACAAAGTAGCTGCTGTTAGTATTACAAGTTTAAAGTTGAGGAAACTGAGGCAGAGACAGATTAATTTCCCAAAATTGCAAACCAGGAACAGAGAAGCTAGGTTTGAATTAACTCTGCTTTAAGCAATCAAACACTATACCTAGAAGGGACACATTCCAGGCACAAAAGAATTGACTCCATTTCTTTTTACAGCAAAGAGTCCAAACAGACTGTTTAAAGTGAAATGCTCATCTTTCTGGAGAAACATAGGTACTAATTTTTAAAGTGGTAAAATCTGAGAATCACTGTGGACTTAATGGATAGATCACCCCAAGAAAAATATAAAGGGAGAACAGGAAAGTAGTAGGGAAAAAAAAAAGGTGTTTTTTTTTAATTATTATAAAAATCATACAATAGGGGCATGTGGGTGGCTTAGTCGGGTAAGCCTCTGACTGTTGATTTTGGCTCAGGTCATGATCTCACGGTTCATAAGTTCAAATCCCGTGCTGGGCTCTGGGCTGACAGTGTGGAGCTTGCTGGGGATTCTCTCTCCTTTGTGTGCCCCTCTCCCACTTGTGTTCACGCATTCACTCTCTCTGTCTCTCTCAAAATAAAAGAAACTTCCAAAAAAACCCACCCCAAGTCATACAATAACCATTATAAATGACTTGGAAAAATCAGAAAATTAGAAGAAAAAGAGTCAGTAGTCAGACAACCACAATGAAAATGTTGGTGCAATGCTGTAATTCCGGTGTAATATGTAGAAGTAATTATATTAGACATCTTAGATTTTTGCCCATAAGTAAACCGAAGAGATTTTTGGCAAACTGCCTCTATAGTCTGAACTTCTGGAAGGCTTTTCAGGGAAGTGAGAATCCCAAAGGGACTGCTGGATGCAACAGGACAGCTGCAAGTTGAACAAGAGAGAAAGAACATGCTGAGTTGTCTGGCACCTAAAGACCCTAGAATAGAACTTAGAAGCTAACTTGAGGACCTCTAGAAAAGGTGCTACACCCTAAGAATCTGTGCAACCCATGTGGAAAAGTCTTCCCCTTGTCTCATTTGCACCATGTGTGAAAAGAAATATTTGGAATGAACAGTCAATAGAGTAAATATGTTCCACAAGGTAAAAGGACAGCAATTCCCATCAGGAGAGTTAGGTAAATGTCAAGTATTACAATGACATTTGCATTTTATAGTTTAAGAAAGAGTTAATACCAGCGAAGATTACAAAATTTCTTTAGTTCAGTCAACAAAACTGACCACTTTTGATAAGCTCTTCTGAAATTTTAATCAGGTACAGCCTATCAATATAACATATAAGTAAGGAAATTTTACTCCTTTAAGAGTTAGTATCTGTGTGCATCGGGGCACATATACCCCAATGTTCATAGCAGCAGTCTCAACAATAGCCAAATCATGGAAAGAGCCTAAGTGTCCATCAACTGATGAACGGATCAAGAAGATGTGGCTTATCTATACAATGGAATACTACATGGCAATGAGAAAGAATGAAATCTGGCCATGTGTAGCAACATGGATGGAACTTGAGGGTGTTATGCTAAGTGAAATAAATCAGGCAGAGAATGACAGATACCATATGTTTTCACTTATAAGTGGAACAGGAGAAACTTAACAGAGGACCATGGGGGAAGAGAAGGGGAAAAATAGTTAAGAAGAGGGAGGGGGACAAAACACAAGAGACTCTTAAATACTGAGAATAAACTGAGGGTTGATGGGGGGTGGGGGAGAAGGGAAAATGGGTGATGGGCATGGAGGAGGGGACTTGTTGGGATGAGCACTGGATGTTATATGGAAACCAACTTGACAACAAACTATGAAAGAAAAAAAAGTTAGTATCTGTATCTATTTTCCCTAAAGGGAATAAGCATTTCACTTTAAATAGAGAGCACTGCATTAAATGTTATTCTTATCGTAATAATGGTCATTCATAGATTACAAAAAAGTAAAATCAACAATCAAAGTTTCTGTTTGTATTTGATCAAGTCAATCTGATCGGAGAGAGAAAACCTGAATTTGGGTCATAGAAGATATAAGATGCTACCATATGGAGTCTTCCCTACCAAGACTTCCTTCATTATATATTTCACTTCATTTCTTCACAAGGAGAGCAAGATCTTGTGAGCATGGCAGCACATGCTGCTGGCCTCATCCTCATCTATACAGCGCTCCAAACAAACACAGGGGTTGCTGGTATGTTAGCCTGTATGATATCTGTTTGCTCAAACACCACTGTGTAAAAACTGGGAGACCTCACCAGCTGTCAGTACCTCCCTCCTTATGGGAATGTACAATTGTTTCTTTACGTTGTCATGGACAACATGGGAAAGCAGATGCACAGGATAATGAGGTGATCGGCTCACTAGGAGCCCCAACGCTGAGGAAGGGGACAGACTCAGCGTGACAGGGCTATACAAAGCATCTGCTTCCAGTGGAATGTATGTGTGAAGTTAAGTGAGACAACCACATCTAGTCAGGGTGCAATTACTTTTTAAAAATACATGTAGTTTACTTAGTACACTAGAATATGGGTATAGATAATTAAATGAAATAAA
Organism: Hyaena hyaena; assembly: GCF_003009895.1. Taxonomy (NCBI): domain Eukaryota; kingdom Metazoa; phylum Chordata; class Mammalia; order Carnivora; family Hyaenidae; genus Hyaena; species Hyaena hyaena. The sequence goes on from NW_024081850.1 coordinate 230,872, forward strand.
CTTGCTCAGTATGGAATTGTTATTATCCCAAAAGCTATGTAACTTAAAAGTGTCCACTATTTATATAAGTGACTTTTTCAACTGTTTACATACAAACTTTATTTTCCTTTTGTGTTACATAGCAAATTGTTTAAAGGAACACTCCATGATAAAGTTGTGACAAACCAGAAAAATAAATAAGAGCAAACAATCTTCAAAAACTAAAACAAACCACGTCACCAGCAACCACAAAGGATATTAAAGTCTACGATAAGGGTCTATGATAAGGGTCAGATATTGCCCATGATATACCGGTGCCTATTTCACTGGATTGTTACAAGGTTAATGTGGAATCCAAATTCTTCCTCATGTTTTAAAAACAAGCAAAGTTTGTTAATTATCCAGAACTGACTTTGTAACAACAATAATCATCCACAAGTTCTGAGTGTAACCTTAACTTGCCCATCATCTAGTAGTATCTTACTGAAATTGAGACATTGCATAGAACTTTTCCTCTGTGGGGGAAAAATAATTTGTGTTCAGTTGGAGCTATGTAAAAGCAGCACTCTCTGCAATAGAAGCATCAATGTCTAAAACTGTTTCCTTAAGTGAATTACAGAACTTAGAATTTGTAAAGAGTTTGTATATAAAGAGATCATAGGTGATCCTTAGTAATACACCAAAGATTCATCAACTTCAAAATGAGGTGAACCTATGCACAATGCTGGCCAACAACAGAAATTAAGAATTTAAGTGCCATCCATGTAGTGGAGCATTCAGTTTATCTAGGAAGAGTTAAGCAAATACTGGTTTCTGCTCTCCTGGTTATTTGCAATTTGATACAGTAGCACTAATGCAGCTTAAGATACTTTAACCAATGAGAAATATATACATTGAAGACGGTATAACCAGTTTCTAATTTGTCTCCAGTTTAGGAAATAACCAAACACAATGGATGATCAACAAAAAAGACATTATCCTTCGCTCTCTACCATTTATAATCTCTCTGCCACTCCCCCCCCCCTTTTTTTTTTTTTTACCAGTTCAGAACAGAGGATCAGAGGCTGGCCTGCTCTAAGAAAGCATAAGAGCTTACTTTTTGATGTTCAGGAATATTTTTCAAATTTATTATGATGTTCCTGCCCCTAAATACCCAGGGTTCTCTTCTCTTCTCGGTTTCTCTCATTCTCCCCATTTCAGAGGGAAATATGCCCACAGTATCTGAACTTGGGATTCAAAATTCTTTTTCTCAGAGAAATAATGTTACAACGTGGTTATGAAGAGATAAAATTTTGTTATCAGTAAAATGTTAGAATACATTAGTGTGAAACAGACTTTTGGGAGCTGGCCTGGGAATAAAGCCATGATTTCTGTTACTGTTCTTTGGGCAAATGCAGTCTAAGTTCCAAGAAAGAAGTTTTGGAAAGCAAGTAATTCATCCTTTATGGGTATGCACTTAGGGTCAGCAAGTAAAAAGTAGAAGGGTCAGGGACATTCAGACACTGTAATTTAAACTTAACCTAATCTTGGGGCACCTGGGTGGCTCCCTTGGTTAAACATCCAACTTTGATTCAGGTCATGATCTCACGGTTTGTGAGTTTGAGCTCCATGTTGGGCTCTGTGCTGACAGCTCAGAGCCTGGAGCCTGCTTCAGATTTTATCTCCCCCTCTCTCTGCCCCTCCCCTCCTCATACTCTGTCTCTTTCTCTCTTAAAAATAAACATTGAAAAATGTAAAAAAAAAACCTCACTAATCTTTATTCCTCTCACTATAACTACCTGTAACAACCTTTAGTCCTAAAAATTCACCTACAGGTTTATTTTTATTATTTTTTAATGTTTATTTTTGAGGAGACAGACAGACAGAGCATGAGAAGGGGAGGGGCAGAGAGAGAGAGGGAGACACAGAATCTGAAGCAGGCTCCAGGCTCTGAGCTGTCAGCACAAAGCCCAACCCGAGGCTCAAACTCAGGAGTCATGAGATCATGACCTGAGCCGAAGTCAGATGCTCAACCGACTGAGCCACCCAGGCACCCCCACACAGAGGTTTAAATTACAACATGTAGTTTGGGCATTATTTGTATATGTGTATGCACAGGATATCATTCTTTGAGTAATGTGAAGGCCAGATATGTTACTATACACATGTGTTCCAGAAAATAAAAAGCAGGACATTTTCAGCCTAAATATCTAGGCCCCAGAAGACAGTTCTAGTTGGGGGAGGGGGAGAGGGCTCACCCTGCAGTTGGAGCAGGAGATCATACCCAACATCTCCCTTGGAAAATGAGGCCAGTGAGAGGGCGGAGTGGGTGGAGGCAAGCTGGGAATCAGTGCAGGACAATCATAAGGGAAAGCTAAACCAGTGACTCAGAGAAACAGCCCCCCTCCCTGGCCCCCAGGAGCCCATCTGAGGTCAGCATGTCTTCAGATCACAGTTGTGGCTCTATATTTGAGGTCACTAGGCCCATGGGTTAGTTTTCATTAGCTGTCTTTTCTTCGACCCAGCAGAGATAGAAAGTGATCCCTGACTGACAAAAGGTGATGTAACAGAAGTGAATATGGCCTCCAAGGAGATTTAAAGAATAGGCACCTATGTAAGGTCACATAAAAACTCATTACCATGCCTGAGCCATGCCTACTTGTCTAAGAATTTTGCTTCTACTATTTTATTCAGTTCTTATTAACAATCTTGTCAGGTAGATAGGGTACTGGTAACATTCTTACCTGATAGATGAGAATTGTCTACAACTGTTTTGCTGTCAGTGACAGTATGATGTTCTTTCCATTCAACAGTGACTTTTACCAAATGTAGTAAAGGCCTTCATTGAGTGGCCCAATCCCACGGGAGAGGAGACAGTCTATAGAAATCCACAGATTTCCCTTCATGAGGGAAACCACACCATATAGTCCAAAGAATAAACATGCTCTGACTCCCATTCCCAACCATTATCACCTCCATTAAAATGCAGTGTACACAGAAAGAAATCTGAGCTCTATTACATTCTAGCTGTCAAAGTACAGAATGATCACTGGTGAACAAAATGAAAAGTTAACAGACCACATCATTACAGACAAGTGTTTATCTCCCCAGGTCCCGCTGTGGAGAGTGCCTACTTCCCCAATGAGATTTTAGTGATGTGAGAGACTGGAATTACATCTATGTTTTTCCACCTCATACAGTATGTAGTAAGTGCTGGGGTCATAGTTGGCACCCACAGATGCATGTTGAAATAATTTTTTCTCAGTTCCTTCAGAAAGTCATTCTTATCTTGGAAGTGTTATTTTACATAATGGAGTGGTATGGCTGAATTCATTTCTAACATGTCTTTTGATTGCTTTTTCCTAAGAGTATATATACAACTTCTTCTGAAATCTGTGCTTTTAGAGCACTGAAATAATGATCCTGAGTGCAAACTGGGAGAAAGTAACAGCAAAGAAGAGATAAAAGATACAATAAAAAGAGAACTGATTATACCACTTGTTTACTTATAAGTATTGTAGATTAGATCATGACCATCTAAGATTTAGGAATAATCTGACTCAAGGAGGAAGTCTCAAAGGAAATCGAAAAATACACTCTACTAAAGGAAAGTGAAAATAACTATACATCAAAATTGGTGGGATGCAGCTAATGCAGTACTGAGAAGAAATCTTATAGCATTAAATGTTTGAGGGAAGTCTCAAATCAATAACCTAAGCTCTCTCTTCAACGACCCTACAAAAACAAGAGCAACTAAGCAGACAAGCAAGACAGACATAACAACATAATCTAGATAAGAACAGAAATCAATAAAGCTAAAAAAATAGAGAAAATCAATGAAACAAAGAACTGGTTCATGGATAAGATCAGTAAGATTAACAAGTCTCTGGCAAGACTAACCAAGAAACAGAATATACAAATTACCAATATCAGAAATAAAACAGGGCATGTTTTACATGTCTACAAATTCTGTAGACATCAAAAGAGTAATAATAGTAATACACAACTGTACACACATAACTCATCACATTCATACATCTCATACATTATGAAATAATGACTATCATTCACATGATACCTGATGTTTTTCAGATTTATTTGTTTGCATTCATTAGCACTCTTAATCCAGATATCCAAAAGATCACAAATGGTTGAGCACTCCTCCAACCACTCCCATATTTCCTCTTTAATAGTCTTGATCATTTAAAAACAGCAGTAAAGAGGGGAACCTGGGTGGCTCAGTCAGTTAAGCAGCGGAATTCGGCTCAGGTCATGATCTCCAGGTGTGTGGGTTCAAGCCCTGTGGGTTTGAGCCCCGCGATGGGCTCTGTGCTGACATCTCAGACCCTGGAAACTGCTTTGGATTCTGTGTCTCCCTCTCTCACTGCCCATTCCTGGCTCATGACCTGTCTCTCTTTCTCTCTCAAAAATAAATAAACATTGAAAACATAAACAAACAAAAAAGGTAAGACAGTATTGTTTATAAAATTTTTCTTTTTGCTTCAATTTCTTGTTGAGGTTTTCTAGACCTTCATTTGATAAAGTTCTCCAGAATTGACTGCTTAGTTTCTTTTAGTAAAGATCAGATTTGGGTATGTGATGTGTGTGCATGTTTTCTAATTAAAATTATTACTGTGAAAATAAGATAAAACTGCTGTTTCAGACTTTTTATTTGAATGTGCAATACTTCCATATACCTAATTCCATATAATTTTATTTGAAAGTGCAATACTTCCATCTTTAATCTTTATTTGAATGTGCAATACTTCCATATACCTTCTGAATGTTGCTATACTAATATAAAGAAAAATGATTGAGTACAGTATTTAGAAAAATTCTCCTACTCACTACTACATTTTAAATTGTTTCAAAAACATTTTCCTTCACCATCAGAAGAAATGTACAGTCCTGTGGTGATGAGCAAAAGCATCTGAGTGGGCTGAAGCCAACTGGGCCACTTGTTAGCAGTGTCCATTTGAGCAAGTTTCCCAACCTATGGCATAGGGGTGGCCACAGTTTCCAACTTGTAGGATTATTTTGAAGATTAAATGAGATCATTCATGCAAAGGATTCAGTACAAAGACATGATTATAGTATGTTCTTTTAAGTGTTAATTTGGGGGGGGGGGGCTGGGTGGCTCAGTTGATTGGGTGTCCGACTTTGGCTTAGGTCATCACCTCATGGTTCATGAGTTTGAGCCCTGCATAGGGCTCTCTGCTCTTAGTGCAGAGCCCACTTTAGATCCTGGGCCACCCTCTCTTTCTGCTCCTCTCTTGCTCAGATGGGCTCTCATTCTTTCTCTCTCTCTCAAAAAATACATTTAAACAAAAACAAAAAATAAAATAAATAAAAGTGTTAATTTAGGGGCACTTAGGTGGCTCAGTCAGTTAAGCATTAGACTCTTGATATCAGCTCAGGTCATGATCTCACAGTTGTGAGCCTGCGTCCAGCTCTATGCTGAATGTGGAGTCTACTTGGGACTGACTCTCTCTCTCTCTGTCTCTGTCTCTGTCTCTGTCTCTCTCTCTCTCTCTCTCTGCCCCACCTCTGTTCAGGCTTGTGTGTGTGTGCTTGCTCTTACTCTCTCTCTCAAAGAAAAAAAAAAGTGTTCATTTCAACTCTTGTTTTTCACTGTTAAGTAAAATCTGAAAATTTTCCATTATCCATTATCCTTGTAACTATTTCGTGAATATCTACTATTTCCCAGACACAAAGTTTCATAAGGCAGCCCTGACCTGAAGTTGCCTACTCTCTAGGGACAGTAAACGAAAATTTCCATAGAGTATGGTAAATGTTATAGGTAATATTTGTAAATCAGGCATGTAAGAAGTATGTCTTGGAAGTTCTGAACTGCTAGTCTATTTGTAGAGTAGAGTTAGAGAAAGTTACCAAAAGGAATGATGCCAGATCTCAGCCTAAGGAACAAAGAGTAGAATGGTAGGTTGGCTACTTATGGGAGCAGAAGAGTGCTGGGGACTGTCGAAAAGAAGTCAAAATACTTTAGTATATTTTTACAATTATAGTTTTTAAGTACATTTCCTCATAATATGAGCTTTCAAAAAATCATCCAACCATTACAGAAATACTAATTAGGGATATGTTTTAAAAATAAGATTACGCCAGTCAGAGTGGCTAAAATGAACAAATCAGAGAACTCTAGATGCTGGCGAGGATGTGGAGAAACAGGCACCCTCCTACACTGTTGGTGGGAATGTAAACTGGTACAGCCCCTCTGGAAAACAGTGTGGAGGTTCCTCAGGAAACTAACAATAGAACTCCCCTAGGACCCAGCAATAGCACTGCTAGGAATTTACCCAAGGGATACAGAAATGCTGAGGCATAGGAGCACGTGTACCCCAATGTTCATAGCAGCACTCTCCACAATAGCTAAAACATGGAAAGAGCCTAAGTGTCCATCAACAGATGAATGGATCAAGAAGATGTGGTTTATCTATACCATGGAATACTACATGGCAATGAGAAACAATGAAATCTGGCCATGTGTAGCAACATGGATGGACCTTGAGGGTGTTATGCTGAGTGAAATAAGTCAGGCAGAGAAGGACAAATATCATATGTTTGCACGTATAGGAGGATTAGGAGGAACTTGACAGAGGAACAAGGGGGAGAAGAAGGGCGGAAATGGTGGGGGAAAGGGAGAGAGGCAAACCATGAGAGACTCTTGAATGCTGACAAAAACTGAGGACTGATGGATGTGGGGGGGAGGGGGGCATGGGCATGGAGGAGGACACTTGTGGGGATGAGCACTGAGTGTTATGTGGAAACTAATTTGACCATAAACTATTTGTTAAAAAAAAAAAAAAAAAGAGGGTGCCCGGCTGGCTCAGTTGTTGGAACATGCAACTCTTGGTCTTGGAGTTGTGAGTTCCATCTCCACATTGGATGTAGAGATTACTAAAAATTAAAATCTTGTACATAGTAAATAGTAAATTTAATAATATTGTGTTTTCTTTGCACTTTCCACTTATTTGACTATAAAAAGCATATTATGTTTTAGATATGACAATTATTTTAGCTTATTTTCCTCTATGCTGTAGGTCAGCCTACTCATTCCCAACCAAATGAGAAATCTAGAGAATAGTTTTATTGACTGTTCCATTAGAAAATTACAGTCATTGGGACACCTGGGTGGCTTAGTCGGTTAAGCATCTGACTTCAGCTCAAGTCATGATCTTGCGGTTCATAGGTTCAAGTCCCACATTGGGCTCTGTGCTGACAGCTCAGAAGCTAGAGCCTACTTCAGATTCTGTGTGTGTCTCTCTCTCTGCTCCTCCCAGCTTGCGCTCTACCACTCTCTTGAAAATAAATAAACAGTACCAATGAGGTGATCTGTTACATGGTCCCTGTCTATCTGGCCCCTAAAGGAAGATGAGGGCTATGTTAAGAAACAAGCCAAAGTACACATGACGGAGAGTCTCAAATACCACTATGAGTAGGGAAATAAAAGAACCAAGGTCTCAACAAGAGAGACCAAGAGACACCATTCAAAGAACACTTCCTGAATGGACAGGTCCTGGACAGTCTAAGAGCCTTTTTTGGTACAGCAGTACTCGCAGGTGCAGAGTGCATAACAAGCTTTTAAAACTAACAAGAGCTAGAAAGCTGACCAAAATAACAAAACAGAAGAACTCTCCTCCAAAGAAGTTCCAGGAAGAAATGACAGCTTAAGAACTGCTCAAAACAGATATAAGCAACATAACTGAACAAGAATTTAGAACATTAGTCATAAAATTAACTGCTGGGCTTGAAAAAGGCATGGAAGACATCAGAGAAACTATTGCTACAAAGACTATGAAGCTTAAAAGTAGTTGTGATGAATTATAAAATGCTATAAATGAGATGCATAATAAAATGGTGGTATCCAATGCACAGATTGAAGAGGCAGAAAGGAGAATAAGTGATTTAGAAGACACAATTATAAAAAAAGAGGAAGCTGAGAAAAAGAGAGATAAACTGATCCAGGAACACGAAAGGAGAGTTTGAGAGCTCAGTGATAGAATAAAATGGAACAATATCTGTATCAAAGGAATTCTCGAAGAGGAAGAGAGAGGTAAAGGCGCTGAAGGAGTCCTTGAACAAAATATAGCAGAGAACTCCCTCAATCAGGGGAAGGAAACAGACATTGAAATCTAAGAGGCAGAGAGAACTCCCCTCAGATGTAACTTGAATCAATCTTCTGCATAACATATCATGGAGAAAATGCCAAAATATAAGGACAAAGAGATAATTCTGAAAGCAGCTAGGGAGAAAAGGGCCCTAACATATAAAGGGAAACCTATCAGAGTGGTTACAGACCTATCTACTGAAACTTGGCAGGCCAGAAAGGAATGGCAGGAGATCTTCAATGTGATGAACAGAAAAAATATGCAGCCAAGAATCCTCTATCCAGCAAGCCTGTCATGCAGAGATAGAAGGAGAGATAAAAGTCTTCTCAAATAAACAAAAATTGAAAGAATTCATTACCACTAAACAGCACTACAAGAAATCCTGAGGGGAATTCTATGAGGAAAATGTTGCAAGGAATGCAAGGTACCAGAGACACCACCACAGGCATGAATCCTACAAATGACACAATGACTCTAAACCCATATTTTTCAATAATAATGTAAATGGGCTAAATGCTCCAATCAAAAGACATAGGGTAGCAGAATGGATAAAACACAAAATCCATCTATTTGCTGTCTACAAGAAACTCATATTAGACTGGAGGACACCTTCAGATTGAAAGGAAGGGGATGGAGAAATATCTATCATACTACTGGAAGTCAAAAGAAAGCTGGAGAAGCTATACTTATATCAGAAAAACTGGACTTTAAAGTAAAGGCAGTAACAAGGGATGAAGAAGGGCATTACATAATAATAACAGTGTCTATCCATCAGGAAGAGCTGACAATTATAAATGTCTATGCACTGAATACAGAAGCATCTAAATACATAAAACAATTAGTCACAAACAGAAACAATCTTATGCATAAGAATATGCTAATAGCAGGGGACTTTAATAGTCCACTTAAAGCAATGGATAGATCAACTAGACAGAAAATCACTAAATGACTTGAATGACACATAGGACCAGACGGGCTTGACAGATATTTTAGAACTCTACATCCTGAGGCCATGGAATTCACTTTATTCTCAAGTATGCATGGCACATTCTCCAAGATAGATCACATACTGTGACATAAAGCAGCCCTCAATAAATATAAAAGAATTGAGATCACACCATGCACACTTTCAGATCACAATGCTATGAAACTTGAAATCAATCACAGGAAGAAGTCTGGAAAACCTCCAAAAACATGGAGGTTAAGGAACACCCTACTGAAGTACGAATGGGCCAATCAGGCAATTAGTGAAGAAATTAAAAAATATATAGAAACAAATAAAGTGAGAATAAAACCATCCAAACTCTATGGGATGCGGCAAAGGCAGTCCAAAGACAAAAGTACATTGCACTCCAGGCCTATTTCAAGAAATTAGAAAAAACTCAAGTGCAAAACCTAACAGTGCAGTTAAAGGAACTACAAGGAGGGCAACAAGAGCACTCCAAACCCAGTAGGAGGAGAAAAATAATAAAAATCAGAGCAGAACTAAACAATATAGAAACGAAAGAAACAGTTGAACAGATCAATGAAACAAAGAGTTGGTTTTTTGAAAAAATAAACAAAATTGACAAACTTCTAGCCAGGCTTCTCAAAAAGAAAAGAGAGAGTACTCAAATAGACAAAATGATGAATGAAAATAGACTTATTACAACCAACCCCTCAGAAATATAAGCAATTATCAGGGAATACTATGGAAAATTATATGCCAACAAATTGGACAACTTAGAGTGATTCATTCAGTAAAATTCTTCTTATGCAATTATTTATTCCTAAGGAATTCTTCTTCCTGTTTTTAAACTTACTCTTATTTTTTCATTTCATTTCTTTTCATTTCATTCGTTTTTCGTTATTCTATTTCATTTTTTTGAGAGACCACATGAGCAGAGAATGGTTAGAGAGAGAGAAGGAGACACAAAATCAGCGCAGAGCCCTACGCGGGGCTCGTACTCACTAACCGTGAGATCAAGACCTGAGCTGGGACGCTTAACCATCTGAGCCACCCAGGAGCCTTCATTTTATTTTTAAAATAATTTTTTAAATTCAAATATAACCTACTGTTTTATGAGTTTCAGATGCATAATATAATCACTCAGCTATTCTACACATTATTCCCCAGTGTTCATCATGATAACTGTACTGTTAATCCCTCCTCTAGCTATCATCAGTTTGTTTTCTGTATTTCAGAGTCTGTTTTTTTTGTCTTTTTGTTTGTTTGTTTTGTATCTTAAATTCTACATATGAGTGAAATCATATCTCTGACTTATTTTGCTTAGCATTATACTCACAGATCTATCCATGTTGGTACAAAAGGCAAGATTTCATTTTTTTATGCTGAATAATATTCCATCACACACACACACACACACACAGAGACCACATCTTCCTTCTCCATTCATCCATTGTTAGACACTCTCCTTCTTAATTCTTACTCTCTCTTTCTCATCTATAGAGTTTTTTACTTCTTTAAAACCTGGATTAGGATATGGAGAAAGTTGGTCCAGTGTATAGTAGGCATAGGCAGGGTCACCACCCTAGAAAGAGAATGCAGCTGCTAACAGGCAGCCCTAATTGGGCTTCAGGTCTGAGAGTAAGCAATCAAGGCACCAAAAGACAGCTTTCCATAGGATAAAGGGATTCTGGTTTTTTGGGTTTTTTTTTTAGTGTTTACTTATTTTTGAGAGAGAGGCAGAGTGCAAGTGAGGGAGAGGCAGAGAGAGAGGAAGACACAGAATATGAAGTAGGCTCCAGGCTCTGAGCTTTCAGAGCAGAGCCTGATGTGGGGCTTGAACCTATGAACCATGAGACCATGACCTGAGCCAAAGTCAGACACTTAACCAACTGAGCCACCTAGGCACCCTATTTCTCTTTTACTTCTGAAGAATATTGTTGCTGTATTAGGATCCTACACCGATGTCTTTCTTCCTGTAAATACTATAAATGTTTCATTACACCCTCTTTTTGCTTGCATCATTTCTGAACAGAGTCTTTGAAATTCTTATCCTTGCTTCTCTGTAGGTGAAGTGTTTTTCCTCCCTCTGGCTTCTTTCAAGGTATTTTTTTTCTGCCTTTGATTTCCTGCATTTGAACAGGATATACCTAGGTATAGACTTTATTTATCTTGCTTGATGTTCTCTGAACTTCCTGAATCTGTAGTCTGTTGGCTATCATTAATTTTGGAAAATTCTCAGTCATCACACATAGTGCTCCAAATATTTCTTTCAATCCTTTCTGTCTTTATTCTCTGGTATTCCCATTATGTGTGTGTCATACCTCTGTGGTCCACAGTTCTTAGATATTATGTTCCCTTCATTCTTTTTTGATTTTTGCATTTCATTTTTAGAAGTTTCTACTGACATTTATTCAGGCTCACTGATTCTTTCCTTGTCTAGTGTATTGATGAGCCTATCAAAGCATTCTTCATTTCTATTATGTTGTTTTTCATTTCTAGCAATTTCTTTTCATTTCAGTGCTTTTGGCTCCTCTGAACAATGGGCAGCTGAATGTACCACTTCCATAACACATCCAGGCAGGAACTTGTTTTTTTTCTTTTTGTTCACATTCTGCTGCTATATGACAGTTGGCTGGCTTTTATTCAGAAGAAGACAGAAGGATCCCTGTGACCAAAATCTGTGTCTTAAATGTTCTGATTTTTTCCTTAGTATCTAGCAGAGCAGTAGCAAGGTAGCAGGACTCTTGATTCTTTGTTAGCAAACTCAAAATTTATTGATATTTATTCAATTAAACATTAAAATTTTTTCGACTTATATAAAAGCAAGTTTAAAAAAAAGATAATCTGTCTCTAGTTCAATGGGCCACACCAGAACTGAGTAATAAAATGAAGGCAGCAAGAAATAGATATGCTGCAATGTCACCTGGGCAGGACGTTAACACTGACCCTCAGGCATCATTTCCACACTCTTTACTTCAGTACCATGTGGCAGTACCTCAGCGGGAGGAAGCAGACCCTGGGAGCAACTACCAAACAGGCTAGCCTTTCTTTCTATTCATTCTCCAAATTAAGAGGCTCTAAGTGTAATTCAGGAGAATGACTCTAAATATATGATTTCTAAGGGAACTCAGTCTGGTGCCATTGTATCCTTCTGGACATCCTTACGGGTAGTGAAGAAATAATCCTTTCTAAAGCACATTCTGCCAACTTTTGTCAGGTGTTATCATGGAGGTACCTGAAGTGACCGTGAGTGCACTGACCCATATTCTTTATTACTGCAGGGATGATCAGTGCCACAGATCTTACCCACAAATCGAGGGGAGCCTGCATGAACTGGGGTTCTCTCCAGGACAACTCAGTGGGTGCACTCGAGTTGGACCAGCCAGCAGTGCCGCTGCCCTGCCTTGTGACCTTTCCTTATACAAGTTCTTGCTTTATACACAAAACTTTGGAGAGAGGGAAAACATAAAATCTCCTACTTTTTCACTGCACTTGTTAGCAAAGTAGAAGTAAATGGGTTATTCAGCTGCTAATGCGAAAACTACAATGATAAGGAAAAAGACCAGCTTTTGTGTTTTTTTGATTTTGGTTTAGGTTGTCTCCTATTCTGGTAAATGGAATATCAGGATTCTCCACAGAATCATGTGACACAGGCAGCAAACAGCTGCCCTCTGGCACGGTATGTAAATGAACTCAGCCACCCTCTGGGTTTTCCCCTCTTCTTTCCCTGCTCTTTATGGAGGACACAGAATCATAGGGAGTAATGAGATGAAGTTTGCTCTGTACTTTAATAGCAGGCAGGAAGCCAAACTGCAAATACAATGACTGGATTCAGTTTTACAAGCAAACACTGGAACTGAATTCACCCTAGTCCGGGAAGAATGCCTCGGATCAGAACTAGCAGGAAATCCAATTCAAAATAGGGTGTGTCATTTTTAATTCACAGTATGGCCTTTACACCTTTAATGAAGTCCTTTGGAAATAAATGCTTCCTTCTGTAAAAGGTTGACACAAAAGCCTAAATTTTACTCAAATGTTATCAGAAATGCTGTGCAGGAATGTCTGCATTCCCACAGCTCACACCCTCAGCAGAGACATTAGCTGTGCTCTCTCTCCTTTGGATACTGATTGTTAAAGTCTTAGAAGACATTAATAATTACTTAACTCTCCCAACTCCCTTCCAACCTCTGACCCCTCTCTTACATCATGTACAACAACTCTTCTTCTCTGGGTCACTTGAATACCTGAATATGAGAACTCTTTGAGATCCTCAGAGAATGAGGACAGTCACATACTTTGGCCCAAACATCTCTTTAAATGTGCCAGGAGGTTTAGAAGACTGTCTCTTATGCCTCTAGCTGGAGGGGACAGCACTCTGACAAGGGACAAATGCAAATGCTAAGAGTCTGCAGTTCCTGAGGGAGAGAGTCAGGAGAGGTCAGAACTTCATGCCCCTGGTGGGGCCTTACCAACTCTGTGGTTATAGGAGCCCACAGGGATTGCTATCAGGCACATGAAACAGTGAGCTAAATTCCAGTTACATACACTTGCATTTGGAAGTATGGGAAGAGAGAACAGAAGAAATAAATATGAAATAAAAGCTTCCCAAACTTAAAGATTTTGGTGAGGAATAAGAAGCAAGAAGCTGCGGGGGTGGGGGAGGATATTTCTCATCTCCACAATGACATTATTTTATGTGAACTCTTAAACATTTTATGTAATTTAGCCTCAGATGTAGAGTTGCCAGATTTACCAAATAAAATATAGGATGTCCAGTTAAATGTGAATTCCAGATAAGTGATGAGTAACTTTTTAATGTAAATATGCCCCCATCTTAAGTGAAATTCACATTTATTTGGGTACTCTCTATTTTATTTGGTAATCCTACTCAGGTGTCAATTCTAGTGACTTGATCCCTAAAATAACTTGTATCTCAAAATACAAAGAAAAACTTAATGCTGTGATTCTAGAGTTGGCTCTCAAACCAATACCAGCAAGTTGTACCTAACATTTCATGACATTCAGTCCAACTATCACTATTTTCTCATGGGCATGTGGGCAAAGATGCCATCTCTTCATCCAAAGACAGGAAAACAGAGGGGCCCACATTTCTGTGCAAAGGCTTTGCAATAGCTCTTGAATACTAAAATTTTAACACCAGAGAAACGAGGTTATGTAATGGTGTATACCACACTTCTGTTTTCTTGAGGAAGTTAGCACTTATTACTGAGAAGACTGTGGCTTGGTTGTGCTGTTATTCCTATTAAAAGAAAACATGCTCTTCTGCATTCTCAGACTACAGAGCAGTATGTACTAAAGTGAAAAGAGTGGCAAACCTGGATGCAATGTGTTTTAAGTCAGGGATCAAATGCAACCTGTGTCACCAACCAACATGAACGTAGATATGTAATGAAGTCAAAAGGACAGCTGCCCCCTGGAGCTTCAGCCTGTACAGCTCTGGACTATAGATAAATTTATTGAAGTTGGCGGCTATACTAAGGAACTGCTAGACAGCTCCAGTGTTAACGTTACGCCTTTTAAACCTCTGTACTTAGTTGGTTTTTTCTCCCAAAGCATACAGTTTTCAAACCTCCATGAACAGTGGGAATGTACTTGCTCAGTTCTCAGTCTATACTGGTTCTGTATTTGGCCATAGAACTGACATTCCAGTCCACAGTCTTACTAAAGACCACCTCTGTGGCATGCCTCAATCTTACTGATTTGGTTAGGGTCAAATGAACAAAATAAGTTTTCAATAAAATACGAAGAAACCTCACAAAAAGGAATTTACATACACCAAAGTAGTACTAAGGTTCAAATTCTAAAACTTTTTCTTTTAATGTCTATTTTTATGAGAGCACAAGTGGGGTAGGGGCAGAGGGAGGGAGACAGAGGATCTGAATTAGGTTTTATGCTGACAGCAGTAAGCCTGATGTGGGGCTGGAACTCACAATCGCGAGATCATGATCTAAGCTAAAGTTGGATGCTCAACTGACTGAGCCACCCAGGTGTCCTGGATTCAAATACTAAAACAAAAATCTCGGGTCATGATCTCACAGCTTGTGAGTTTGAGCCCTGCATCAGCCTCAGTGCTGACGGCACAGATCCTGCTTTGGATCCTCTGTTTCCCTCTCTCTCTGCCCCTCCCCCACTCTCTCTTTCAAAAATAAACATAAAAAGATAATTTAAAAAAAAGAAAAGTATCCTTTAAAAAACTCCTAATTCTAAATGTTAAATGTTGCTTTTAAAACAATGTGCCAAAAACATCATTAGGTTATTGGAGATTTCACAGATCATACATATTAAAGAGCTTTGTCAGAAACAGTAATACGGGGCGCCTAGGTGGCTCCATCGGTTAAGCGTCCGACTTCTGCTCAGGTCATGATCTCCAGGTTTGTGAGTTTGAGCCCGGCATTGGGCTCTATGCTGACAGCTCAGAGCATAGAGACTGCTTCGGATTCTGGGTCTCCCTCTCTCTCTGCCCCTCCCCCACTCAAACTCTGTCTCTCTCTCAAAAATAACATAAACATTAAAAAAAGAAAGAAAGAAATAGTAATACTAGGGGTACCTGCCTGGCTCAGTTGGTAGAGCATGTGACTCTTGATACTGGGGTCATGAGTTAAAAACCCCATGTTGGGAGTAGAGCTTACTTTAAAAAAAAAATAAGGAAGAAAAAGGAAAAGAAGTAGTACTACTACCAGGAAAAAAAAAATCCATCCCTATAAAGGATATCCGGTAAATAAAACACTTTTTAGGATTAAAAAATAAAGACAAATTATGTTTTTAAAATTCAATATTCTCCACTTTTAACTGTCTTTTTGAAAAGAGCAAAGCAATAGACTATTGTACAGAGAACACGATGATATTTTGTGATTTCTGATGTGGACATATTTGTACCCAACCCAACCTCTGCAAATGAGGAGGGGGAGAAGCCCTGTGGGGACAGGGGTACTATTCAGTCTAAGGTCACTCTAGCAGCCAAGAACAGCCGAACTTCCTCCCTCCCTTTGAGCTCACAGGCCCTCACATTTCCAAGCTGGCTCTGACCAGACCTTTAGTAGCTTTCCTGCTGCTGACAACCAAATGGGGAAAATAAATGAATTTTAAAATGATTATTTTCTTCACAAATTTGCGGAAAGGAACCATGTAAGGAGAAACACGTGTGGGTAAATACAGTCACATATTATTACGGATGCTGCAGGAACCAGAGAGCCAAAGTATACACTTAATCTAAAACAACGAAGCAGGCGGGAACAGAATGATCCTTTTAGTTCTAAAATTCTTTTTCTCCTGCTCATACATTTCTAAGAACTCGGAACATCCTTCATTAACACAAAATACTGCCCTATCTTACTGATTAGATTAGATTTCCATCTACAAAACCTAACTGGAATGCTTCCAAATAGGAAATGGATCTCTCCTCTATTAGAAAAACAAAAACGTCTGAGTATTTTTTTCTAGTATCCTCCTCATAAGTTCTGTCTGTATTTTCTTTATTTACAGCCATGCATACTCCATAATACCCAGGACAGAAATTTCTGGTTTTAATTATTTGTTCTTAAGAAGTAAGTAGTAAGGAAAGCAAGATATATATAACACAGTTATCACTAGTTTATTAGTCAAAGCAACTTCAATCAAATCTCTACAGTAGAACTGTATGAGGTTATCTTCAGCTTTTACTTTGGAACCATCCTCCTAGAAAGAAGTCAGGTTTTGATGATCAAGTGGATTCTATCTGATTTGCTTCTGATTTGACACCCCACTAAGGAGCCTCTCGGGTAGCAGATGACTTGGTTCCAACATTCACTCTTGAAATGCTACACACATGCATTGGCCCCTGAAGAAATGAAGCCTTTTTACTCTTCTTCACAGCAAGGCCATATCCACATTCATATGGAAGCTGTATTGCACTGCAAGACAAGGTAATGCTTCCCTTTCAAAAGGAAAGTTCTGTAGGCATGTTCCCTAGAAAATTTCTGAGTCTCATCCAGTTTGTTTACATTTTCTCAAGTCAATGATATTCTCTCCTGTCATTAACAGACTACAGGAGACTCAAGAAAACTTGAGTAGGTGCACAACAAAGGAAACAACCCACAAAACTAATAGGCAACCAACGGAATGGGAAAAGATAGTTGCAAATGACATATCAGATAAAGGGTTAATATCCAGAATCTATAAGGAACTCACCAAACTTCACATCCGAAAAACAAACAACCCAGTGAAGAAATGGGCAGAAGATATGAACAGACACTTCTCCAAAGAGGACATCCAGATGGCCAACAAACACTTGAAACGATGCTCAGCATCCCTCCTCATCAGGGAAATACAAATCAAAACCACACTGAGATACCACCTCACGCCAGTCAGAGTGGCTAAAATGAGCAAATCAGAGAACTCTAGATGCTGGCGAGGATGTGGAGAAACAGGCACCCTCCTACACTGTTGGTGGGAATGTAAACTGGTACAGCCCCTCTGGAAAACAGTGTGGAGGTTCCTCAGGAAACTAACAATAGAACTCCGCTATGACCCAGCAATAGCACTGCTAGGAATTTACCGAAGGGATACAGAAATGCTGAGGCATAGGAGCACATGTACCCCAATGTTCATAGCAGCACTCTCAACAATAGCTAAAACATGGAAAGAGCCTAAGTGTTCATCAACAGACAAATGGATCAAGAAGATGTGGTTTATCTATACCATGGAATACTACATGGCCATGAGAAAGAATGAAATCTGGCCATGTGTAGCAACATGGATGGACCTTGAGGGTGTTATGCTGAGCGAAGTAAGTCAGGCAGAGAAGGACAAATACCATATGTTTGTACATATAGGAGGATTAGGAGGAACTTGACGGAGGAACAAGGAGGAGGAGAAGGGGGGAAATGGTGGGGGAAAGGGAGAGAGGCAAACCATGAGAGACTCTTGAATGCTGACAAAAACTGAGGACTGATGGATGTTGGGGGGAGGAGGAATGGGCATGGAGGAGGACACTTGTGGGGATGAGCACTGAGTGTTATGTGGAAACTAATTTGATAATAAACTATTTGTAAAAAAAAAAAAAAAAAAAAACACAAAACTTGAGTAGGTTACCTGTGTGCTAAGCACTAATGCAAGTCTAAGACAAAAGTGGGGTTTCTATCCGAAGCCAGTTAACCAGAATACCATTCTGAAGTCTGATATGCCCAGTGTCAGAGCTTTGTGACCTCTACTAGTAGTGGGACATTTAGCAAATTATTTAATGTCTGAATTTAGTTTACTCATCTGCATTTAAGATAATAATGCCTCCCTTGCACTGTATTAGGGATTAAAGGACGGGTTAGCCTATACAAAGCATTAAATATGACTAGCTTCTTTTTTAAGGAACACAGTAAAAATTTTCATGCCATCTGTAGCACACTGTCCTGGGCTGGCAAAGGTTAGATGGGGAGAGATGGGAATTGGCTCAGAGACCAAGAAGAAAAAGTCAGGGCACAAAGATTCTAAAGGTTAAATTTTTAAATGAATGAACAAAACACTCTTGAGCCACACTCTTGGAACTTGTCTGATACAAGCATGAAATTCAACAATTCAAGTTTTGTTCAGTTCATATCAATACTCAAAATGGGTAGCAGTTTCAATATGAAGTAAAAGATCAACGGAACAGGTCCCTGCTACCCCTGGGGCTCACTCACAGAGGTTAAACTATTAGCAAACTAGAGACTCATCAGTGAGCTAGGTGATCACTAGAATGTTGATAAAACATTGGTCTCCCCATAATATTGAGGCATATCACTTTAAAATTCCTTTTCAGAATGTCTCAGGAAAACTGAGAAACAAAACAAACTAAAAATCAAGTAACAGGATACTCCATATTCATAATCCATACAATAAGTCTGTATTATCTGCAGTAAAGGTTATACTTTGGTAGCTAACTCTCCTCCTTCCACCAGGATTCAAAATCAATTTGTGTTATATTGAGGGTGCGAGAGTTTAATACAATGACAAGGGCTAAAGTTAAAAAAAAAAAAAAAAAAAAACCTGCCAGATTTTGTGCTTTGTGCAACTAGTTGTCTTTGAAATTGATCATGTACCTTGGGTTTGAATTTTTTAAGATCATGTCCCTCAATCAAGCATTTATTTTTAAATTATTCACACACACAAGCAAGGCACTAATTTAGGATAAGGTTTACAGACTGTCAACACAACGAAACAGAATATAGAGCAAATAAATAAATTCTACAATGTATAGAAATATGGTATGTGATAAGAGACATTTAAAATGGTGGGGGGGGATTATTCAGAAAGTGATGCTGATAAAACTATTTGGAAATAAATATGAAAATTGATCCCTATCTATCTCATTTTATACACAAAAATACAATGCAGATATATTAGAGTTACCTATAAATAATGAGACCATAAAATTACTAGTAGAGAAATAAGCATTTTGTTGATTTCATTATTTCAAGATGTCCTCAGTGTTCATAATAATTTTACAACCTTTTCTTTTCTAGTTCTTTAAAGTCTATACATTGTCACTTTAGATTAAAAGCTTGGTTCTCCCAAGAAAATTAAAATCAGTGGAAGTGAACATAATTATTTTAGATACTTAATGAATTTAACATAAATATAGCAAAAGACTATGCTGTAGCAAGATTAGCTAATTAGAAGAGAACTCACACTCTCTCTGGACGCTTATAGAGCAGTGGCCATCTAGGGTGACCTGTACTCAGAGATGTACATATCACATCAAGTAACTGGAGTTTGTAGGCAAAGGGAAGGCTAGAATTGGAGTAAAGAAGGCTTGATGAGGAACTTCTTGTATGTTTGTTCACATTTTTATTTTGCAAGTAACAACAACTAATTGTTTACTGGGGGTATTTCAGAATTTAAAAGTGTATTATGTGCTCAACATTACTAGTCATTAGGGAAATGCAAATCACCATGATGAAATATCACTTCACACCCATTAGGATGGCTATTAAAAAAAAGTGTTGGTGAGGAAATTGAGAATTTGGAACCCTTGTACATTGCCAATGGGAATGTAAAATGATACAGCTGCTATGGAAAAACATTATGGTGGTTTCTCAAAAAATTAAATATAGAATTACTATATGATCTAGAATTTTCACTCCTAGACATATATTCAAAAGGATTGAAAGCAGAGATTCAGATACCTGTTTACAAATGTTCATATCAGCATTATTCACAATTGTCAGATGGTGGAAATGACCCAAATATCCATGAACAAATGAATGGATAAACAAAATGTGGTACATTAGTCAGCCTTAAAAAGAAATGAAATTTTGATACATGCTATAACATGATAACCTTGAGGACATTATGCTAAGTGAAATAAGCCAGATACAAAAGGCAAATACTGTATGAATTCCACTTATCTGAGTTACTTAGAAGAGGCAAATTTATAGAGATAGAAGGTATAACAGATTAGCAGGAGCTGAGGTTGCAGGAGATGTAGGAGAAAGGGGAGCTGTTGTTTAATGGGGACAGAGTTTCTGTTTGGGATGATGAAAAAGTTCTGAACATGAATAGTGGTGATGGTTGCACCATGTTATTAATGTACTTAATGACACTGAATCTAGCTAAAAAATTAAAAAATTAAAATAGTAAATTTTATGTTATGGACATTTAACTATAATTTTAAAAGGCATATCATGGACTATGTATGTATATACATGAGAATTTACAGAGTAAATGTTGTATTTGTGCCTTAAAGTAGAGCAACTTCAGATAATCAGTCAACAAACATATTAAATATCTACAGTTATGAGATATGCATTGAAAAATAGTTTAGGTAACTTAGTACCTAGAATATCAAGTAACTGGAAACAACATACAAAAAGCACACTTAGAATGACAGTATCAGGTAGTGGCTTTGTGTCACTCCTTGCTGCACAGGGATCAGTTCAAAAGGAGGACATGTGTTCTTCCTTTGGTCAACTTTCTAAAACAACCAAATAGGAAAATGGTGTTCTATGATTCTATGACTTCTTGCAGGCATATAGCCATTTAAATTCTTCAGAAGTATAAGAAAAAGGTTGGGGCGCCTGGGTGGCTTAGTCGGTTAAGCGTCCGACTTTCACTTAGGTCATGATCTCGCGGTTCGTGGGTTCGAGCCCCGCGTCGGGCTCTGTGCTGACTGCCAGCTCAGAGCCTGGAGCCTGTTTCAGTCTGTGACTCCCTCTCTCTCTGACCCTCCCCTGCTCACGCTGTCTCTTTCTCTCTCTCTCCTAGGAATAAATAAAACATTAAAAAAAAAAAAAAGAAGTATAAGAAAAAGGTAGACTTCCGAAACGAAGGGCATCATGGCTTCTTTGAACAAGCAGTCATAAATGTCAGAAACTTGGTATGCTGTTTTTTAAGCTGTATGCATGCACAAAAGGATATAGTTTATAATATATATATTTGTATTTATCAAATTTTCCTTTAAAGCCATCTGAATATCTCTATCATACATATATTTGCATTACCCTCATCTCCCTCATTAGATTGTTTTCTTAGCATTGCCTACTCACATTACTTTCAATCATCAACTCTGACAGCTTTGGAATCATATCAAAAGAAACTGATCCCACAGAATTTAGCACAGATTTGAGTGTTCTTCTCCTGTATGCCTCACTGTACTCTTAGATTTCTATTACAGCAACTGTAATGGAATACTACACATATTTATGGATATATTCCTTCAAATAGAGAAAATGGAGCACATCTTCTTTATATCCTCAGCACCCACTCTGGCCTGACACAGAGTAAGTCACTCAGTAAGCATTTGTAGAATTGTAGAATTGATGGCTGAACACATTTGGGATATATTAATAACTCTATGAGATCAGAGATCATTATAGAAGGTGAATTTTTGTTACAGAAAGCCCCTCTCCCCCAAATTGCAGTTGTTTCCATACTAAATGAATGAAATAGAAATTTTAATCAGTAATTTTAGATTTACAGAATTTAACAAATGTAAAATATCCAGGACAGAGCCAGCCACATTAAAGGCAACAAATCCTAGTTTTTCTCTTAAATCATGCCAAATAATATTTTTAGGTTTTGGTAAATTTTTACTATTAAATTTGAAGTTTTCTAATCAAAGACTTATAAAAGTATGTGGTATATGCAAAGTTCATGCAATACTATGGGTCTTTACTGACTCACCCACTAGCTCTAAGCACCACCGTGACTTACAAATTATAGAGCCCCAGGTAGTCACCACCCAAGATGTGTTGCCGCAGGGTTCGCCCACAAGGCGTGAGGCAGAAGAGAACAACAGTAGGTAACTATAGCAAAAAAACATTCTGTTTTCCAAATTCTAATCACAGATTGTAGAAAAACACACATTTAGACACACACCTAACCCTAGAACTTCTCGTCATTTTGAAGCTATTAGTGAGGATCTTATCCCAAACAATAGTCTCTCCTCCATCCCCACTCCTACATCTAAAAATAAAATAGTACATAACAGCGGCATATTTTGCTTGCTTCAGCCAAGAGCTCAGAAAACCCCCTCAAGCCCTACTGTAGCTGGATCAGTCCACTGTATACTATGAGTCAGCACTTCTCCACATTTCTGGAAATTCCTCACCAGCAACACAAACCCACAACAGGAAGCCAACTTTCCATTTCAATGTATAACAGGAAGTATTCAAACACATTTCACCTAAACCGGAGAGTTGTTGCTAATATAACTGCTGTTACATCAAAATAATTAAAAATCTACAAAAAGTCATCCGTTTAAAAAACAGTTTAATCTGAAAATACGAAGACAAAAATTTTGATTTGCTAAACCAGTAAAATGAATTTGAACAAAGGTACTTCAGTGGCTAAAAGTCAGGAAAATACAAATTAGGTTTAAAATTTAACTCAATTACTGTCCAATTCTCTGTTGCATGACTCTGGCAAAACCTATGTTTATTATATTAAGAGTCTGCTAAGCTTTGTTTTGAAAATATGGCTTGGCCAGTAATGGGATGTATAGAAATGACAATAGAAATGTAAATATTTTGAGGAAAAAAACCCTCTGCAGGAAATATTTTAACAGATACACTTCTCCCCTCAAAGAACGGCTTTAAGTTATTCAATTAGCATAAAATACATGAACAGATTCCAGAGATTTTACGTCGCAGAAGTGACTTTTTAGAAGATTAACAGACCCTAAGATAGCCTGTACATGAAGTTCATGCACCAGGGTGTCTTTTCCTCACTTTGCACTTAGAAGACTGCTTTCAGAGTTAAAATGTCAGCTACAAGAAGTTGTTTTCAAAATTTAAGTTCAGTAAAAAGCCAAATAGCTCAGCTATTACAGTGATTAATAAATGTATTTAACATTCGTGCAGCATCAGAATGCAAGACATCTGGTTCTAATTTCAATTTTGGCTAAGAATAAAAGCGCCTCCCCCACAATAGTTTGATTATAAACTGTTCTTTTCCTCCTCTCTTTTTTTTTTCCTCTTTGGAAGCTGTTGTCCTTCATTCTTGCTGGAAGCCACCTGACCACTGCCAGGAAGAGGAATGCAAAACATTCCCAGGAGCGGCTGTGACGTCAGCACCACATTCCACCTCTCCGTGGTTAGGACTGTCGGGAAACTCCAGCCTCTAGCAAAATCCCTCAAATGAGATAACAGCTGAGGCCTGCACTAAATCATACTAAAAACTCCATGTTCTGCTTTAAAGATAGACAGTTAAAGAGAAAGAGAATGAGAGAGAGACAGGAGGACAGAAAGATGGAGGAATGGAGGGAGAGAGAACAGAGCTGGCTTTATAAGGCACGTTTACTGTTAATCTTCAAAACTGTTTATTTGTTACTTGGGGGAAAAAACAAGGAAAAGGTGATTTAATATCGGTGTCAGCAGACAGATCACATTAGGCATTAGTGTGTAGACAGGGCAAGAGGAACAATAGAACAGTCTGGGCTTCCATCGGTAGACGTTTCTCAATCAATCCCAACAACTGGTTTCCAAAGCCCCTTACAGAAGAGACAAAAGTCCTGTTGAGGATGTTTTAGAGATGTGAAGAACGTAGTGGATGCATTTTCTTTAAAGATAAATATTATAAGGTAGAAACTGAAAGGTTTAAAGAAAAAGAAAGGTTTAAAGAAAAAGAAAAAAGAAATGTAATCCTCTTACATATAATTTTCAATTGTAACTTCCTAAATTCTGTCAACAAGTGTATTTTAACATATTTACAAAGATATTACACATGATGTTGTGTACTCTGCTTTTTGCATATACTATATCATGTATTTTCCACTGGAATATTATGATCTTCTATACTTTATTAAACCTTAAAACTATAAAGTGCTTCTTGGGGAGGCAAGAGGGCATCTATTAAAAAAGATGCTTTATGTACATAACTTTTGTAGTTGCTGCTAAACAATATCCTTAGAATAAGTTTGCAGGTATGGATAAATAAATTATGAAATTTCCTATGGCATTAGCTGCCATATTGATTTCCAAAAGAACTATACTCAATTAAAAGACAACTGTAAGCTCCTGTATCCACTGTACTTGTAACTTTGTCAGCATTTACATGTACAGGCACAAATAATTGCACATATAGTGTGCAAATAATACTTTGTCAAAGATACTTTAATTTATATTTTTCTGATTAGTAATGAGACTGAAGAGTCCTCCATGAGCTGAGTTTTGGGAAATATTTGTGATTTGATTATTTATCAAAAATGGCACAATTGAAGGTATTATCAAAAAAAATTAAATTCATCTAATCCATCGAAATGCTAAATAAAGATACACTCAATTTGGGATCTGAAATGACCCATCTATGTAAAGGCACAACAATTAGTCAAGTATGGATAATCTTATTATGTATTTTATGGAAAAGATAATGGAGTAGAGTCACATGCTAAGGGTTGGTTGAAAATAAATTCTACCTGTGAGGTTTAAGTTGGTATGGCAAACATATGAGTCTTGACCTGGTAGACATAATACTCTATTCCTTAGACAGCAAAGGAAAAGCCCAGAAAACAGCAAAGAATTTCTAGGACAGGCCTAGAATGCCTGTACAAATGAAAACTGATATTCAAAGAATTTGGTATTATTTTTATGGTCAGAAAATGGGAAATCTTTCTAGAAACTGCATGGAAATGTTTATAAACACTGTAAATATTTATTGCAACCCAGAACTTTATTGGTGACGCTGAGAATGATAGAAGCCATATATGTGTGGGAATAGAGGGTATACAGGAAATCTCTCTACCTTCAGATCAATTTTGCTGTGCAACCTAGACCCGCTCTAAAAAACAGTCTATTTTTTTTTAATGGAGTTCTTACTAAAAGGGTAGAATTTCAAATACACCTTTAAACAGTAAATTTATTTTTCATGTTTATTTATTTTGAGAGAGAGAGAAGAAGCGCACACATGTGCAAAGTAGGGGAGGGGCAGAGACAGGGGAAGAGAATCCCAAGCAGGCTCTGCTCTGTCAGTGTAGAACCCAATGCTGGGCTTGAACCCATGAATCTTGAGATTGTGACCTGAGCTGAAATCAAGAGTTAGACGTTTAACCCACTGAGGCACCAGGAACTCCAAATTTAAATTCTTAATAAAAAAATCTTGGGGGTGCCTGGGTGGCTCAGCTGGTTAAGCAAACAACTCTAGATCTCAGCTCAGGTCATTCTCTTGGATCGTCATGATCTCAAGGTTCATGAGTTCAAGCTGGCGATGGGCTCTTTGCTGGTGGCTTTGAGCCTGCTTGGGATTCTGTCTCTCCCCTTCTCTGCCCATTCCCTGCCTATGCATGCACTCTCTCTCTCAAAATAAGTAGGTGAACTGCAGCGCCTGGGTGGCTCAGTCAGTTAAGCGTCTGCCCTTAGCTCAGGTCATGATCTCACGGTTTGTGGGTTTGAACTCCCCTTCCTGCTCTGTGCTGACAGCTCAGAATTTGGAGCCTGCTTCAGATTCTGTGTCTCCTCAATCTCTCTCTGGCCTTCCCCACTATGTTCTGTTTCTCTCTCAAAAATGAATAAATGTTAAAAAAAATTTTTTTAATATATAGGTGAACTTAAAAAATCTTTAAAAAAAAGGAAAACAGTAAAGAAATATTTAATAATTTATCATTCCTTTCTTTTTCTCATAAGAGCCTTTTGGAGAGTTTTTCACCAAAAAACAGAATGGTGGAGGTATAGCAAAAATGTCATATCAAAAGTCATTTGAGTTCATTAAAAAAAATTATAAAAAAATAACACATATCTAAAACTGAACCACAATGCCCAAGTAGTTGGTACAAGAGATAGCCCAAACATATATGCCCAGAATCTCATTCTCCTGATTCACCTGGTGCTACAGAACCCAACCACTGGGTATTCATGGAGGGCCTCATGAGGACCATGTCTCCAGGGCAAGGAAACAGCTGGACAGTGAGAGAAAACTACAGCTGACCTAAGAGAATTTGGAAAAAAGTCTTCTCAGAGTTGAAGATGCTGATTTGTAAGAGATATACTAAGAGCTGACTGCAAGACGTGTCAATTTTTCATTAAAAAAATTTTTTTTTAATGTTTAATTTATTTCTGAGAGAGGGAGACAGCGTGAGCAGGGGAGGGTCAGAGAGAGAGGGAGACACAGAATCCAAAACAGGCTCCAGGCTTGGAGCTGGCTGTCAGCACAGAGCCCAACATGGGGCTTGAACCCACAAACTGTGAGATCATGACCTGAGCCGAATTCAGACGCCCAACAGACTGAGCCACCTAGGCGCCCCAATTTTTCATTTTTTATTTGGTTCCAAAATGAAGTTGTTTTTTTAAATCCCTCCCCACCCCAAGGGGCAGAGAGAGAGCAAGGACAGAGACTTTGCGTTGACAGCAATGAGACTCATGGAGGGCTTGAAATCACGAACTGCAAGATCATGACCTGACCCAAAGTCACATGCTTAACCAACTAAGCCACCCAGGTGCGGCTCCCCAAAATGAAATTTTAAAGAATCGTTCTGTTATTTACTCTTCCTTCTCTGCTTTTTGAAGGGAATATTACATTCTTTTAAAGGGATGTTCTATTTGATAACAAATGAAGCTTTATATTAACTTTAAAAAACCCAGACTTTTGTTTTTAATTCCAGATAATAAATATCTAGCTACTAAAGGACCAAACTCTTACCATAATAATGGTATAAAGAAGACCAAAATCTTAAAACTCTAACAACTCCTGGATGAAAATTGTTTTTAAGTAGTTGTCAGTAGATGGACCATTTTAAATCCAATGATACAATGGGGAAAAGTACTGACTTCCTCACCATCTGAGCACAGTGATAGGTCCCCTGCATGCTTACAATCTCTGGGCAGGTTGCTGGCCTCTATCAGGCCCCAGGTCTGTCCTCAGGACTAGTACAAGTTTTCAGCTTTTATTCTGTAGTACTGCTGAAAAATATATAGGCCTGAGAAATGTTGGGAAGAGAAAGGCAAGTCTTAAAATTAACATTTAACATGTCCTTATTTGACTCTGAAGTATTTAAAATAAAGTATAATACTTTAAGAACAATCTATTTTTGGAGTCCTATAGCATTAATTTTCTTTCTGAAATGTTTTCCAGGAAAGACATTTTTAAAATATATCTAAATTATATCTCAAAAAGCTAATTATGGTATTTGTGCCATTAACTGCTTTTTGTTTTCGTTGTGTTTTTTTTAGTGGTTGTAGGTTTAAAGGTAACAAACAACTTTCAACCTATATAAATAAGTAAGTCTTTCTACAATATCATTCCAAATTACAGCAACTTTTATAATTGAAGATCTGTCCTGTGTATGGCAATATGCCATATCCACAGTTCCTGCTCTTAAGGAGTTAGCAATCTGCAAAATAGGAAGATAAGAGAAACCTATGTAACAGCTCTAATATTAGGAGAATATGTCAAATGCTAAATGAGAGACAATAATTTTAAAAAAGGAAACAAGCAAACAAATAAAAATTTTTAAAAAGTTTTAAACACTGGGGAGAGTTCATCCAGCTGGAAAGAATCAAGACAGACTTCATGAGGAAGTAGAATTTGAGATGTCTTAAATGAAGAGTTAAGACATTCCAGGAAGAATAAGGGTGGAAATGCCAGGGATATTGAGTTGGTTCATTAATTGGGCCACAGAATAAGTAACAGACCAACAGAAATATACCGGAAAAGTTCTAGGAGGGAATCATAACTGATGCACTGAGAACCACAGTCTATTGTTGTATACTACAAGGAACTACCTAAGGATTGTGAGTATATGAGTAGCATGGCCAAAGCTGTTTCCAAAATTTCTATCAGGGTTATGGCTACATAACTGGTAGGATACAAAATGGTTTGAAGAAAACAGGATGCAGAAATAGGCAGATAACCAGCTGGAAGTCACAATGGTTCAAGCAAGGAGTAAAAAGGTTGCAGTGAAAATGAAATAGAAAGAGAACGACAGAGCCATTCTGGAGGGACAGTCTATGAAAGCTTAGGCATTTATTTGTTCCTTATAGTTTGGTATACTATGTTAAGCAGATTCCCCCAATCACCAGGAACAAGGAGTAAATTCATTAGGGCTAAAACATACCACGGCTGACCTATTTCTAAGGGAAGAGAGCTGGGAGATTTTTAAAACTAACCCCTATGTAAAGGTTTTCCTTGGTTTGTTTATTTTGCAAGATACTTGTTTTTATAGGTTGGGAAGAATAAAATTAGATGTGTGGGCAGCATGGGCTGCTCTTACCACATTGTGTCCTGTTTCTTTACATGTGGCATGGGGAAGGAGCAACTGTGATGTATACAGGTTCAGTTATCCAGACTTCATGTATCAAGGTAGGAAGCAGGGGCTCCTGGAGAACTATTCTTGGAACTATCCAGGGAAGGAGTCACACCAGTTAAAGGTGTAAACCTTGCTACCTCCTATACTTCCTGGCCTTCTGTGGTCTGGTTTCTTTCCATCATTTTGCAGGTGGTTGTGTGCTAAGAGACCTTGATATGGAATTATTTTAAAAAACAAAAGCCTCCAATAATGGGCCACCTGAAATCTCAGCATGCCCACATCTCATACCCTTCTGGGAACACTAAGATAAGCAGCGGAGAACAGCCACTCTGAATAGCTGCCCCTGGGCCTCCATGTTTATATTTAAGTCTCATTCTTTGTTCTCTGAAACTAAGTTTTGTGGCTTCCCAAGATAGCCTCTCTGCTTCAAAATTTTATTTTGAAATATATCAGGCTCCCATAAAATATGCAAGAACACTCTTGTACTACTGATTAGATTTGTGAATGGTGAATCTTTCATCACATTTGCTTTGTCACCTTCTCCAAACACATATGCACATACATATTACAATTGTGGTTGTTAGTTACAATTGTGGTTGTTACTATCATCATTTTGCTGAGTCACAGAGTAAACTACAGACATCATGGTCATTTAATTAAAAACATTTTTTTAAGTGTTAGGTCATAGCAAATTTTGATGGGAAAACGCAAATATTTTTCCATATATGCCCTGCCTCCATACATGCATAGCTTCCCCTGTAATCATCATTCCCCCAACAGTGGTCCATTTATTACAATTGATGAGCCCACACTGACACATCTTAACTGCCCAGAGTCTATGATCTTTTTACTATGTCCCTAGTTTTGTCTTCTCCAGAATGCCATATTGCTAAAATCATACAGTGTTTGCACTTTTCAGATTGCCTTCTTTCACTTAGTCATATGCATATAAGGTTCCTCCATATTTTTTTATGACTTGATAACTCATTTTCTTTTAGTGTTGAATAATATTCCATTTTCTAGGGGCACCTAGGTGGCATAGTTGGTTAAGTGCCCGACTTTGGCTCAGGTCATGATCTTGTGTTTTGTGGGTTCTAACTCCACGTTGGGCTCTGTGCTGACAGCTCAGACCCTGGAGCCTGCTTCGGATTCTGTGTCTCCCTTTCTCTCTGCCACTCCATCACTCACTCTCTCTCAAAAATGAATAAACGTTAAAAAAAATTTTAAATATTCTATTTTCTAGATGTACTGTAGTTTATCTGTTCACTTACTGAAGGACATCTTGGTTGTTTCCAAGTTTTGGCAGTTATGAATAAAGTTGATGTAAACATTCTTAAGCAGGTGCTTATGTGGATGTAAATTTTCTTTTTTTAAAAAAATATTTATTTACTTATTTATGTGTTTATTTTTGAAGGAGAGAGAGACAGAGCATGAGTGGGGGAAGGGCTGAGACAGAAGGAGACAGAATCCGATGAAGGCTCCACGCTTTGAACACAGAGCTTGTCATGGGACTCAGACTCACAAACTGTGACATCATTATCTGAGCTGAAGTTGGACACCCAACTAACTGAGCCACCCAGGTGCTCTTTCAATTTTTAAAAAATGTTGATTAATTCTTGAGAGACAGACAGAATGTGTGTGGGAGACGGGCAAAGAGAGAGGGAAGAGGAATCTGAAGCAGGTTCCAGGCTCTGAGCTGTCAGCACAGAGCCCAATGTGGGGCTCAAACTCGCAAACCACGAGATCATGACAGGAGCCAAAGTCGGATGCTCAACTGACTGAGCCACCCAGGTGCCCCTCTTTTTTTTTTTTAGTTTATTTTTATTTATTCTGAAAGAGGGAAAGAGAGCAAGTGGGGGAGGGCAGAGAGAAGGAGACGGAATCACAAGAAGGCGGGACTCGAACTCACAAACAATGAGATCATGACCTGAGCCAAAGTCAAGAGTCAGACACTTAACTGACTGAGTCACCTAGGGGTCCAATATGTGAATATAAGTTTTCAATTACTTTGGGTAAATACTAAGGAGCACAATTGCTGGACTGTATGATAACAGCAACAAATGATCTCCACAGCCTTTCATGTTATCAGTGTTCTGGATTTTGGCCCTTCTAATAGGTGTGCAGTGTTGTCCCACTGCAGTTTTAATTTGCATTTTCCTGATGACATATGATGTGGATTGCCATCTGTATATCTTTACACCTTAACAGGTGACTGTTAAAGTCTTTAACCCATCTTTTAATTGGGTTTTCTTATTGTTGAGCTTAAAGAGTTCTTTCTATATTTTAGATAGGTCCTTTATCAGATGTGTCTTTTATTTATTTTTTTTTAATTTATATATTTAGAGACACAGAGAGAGAGACAGAGAGTCCCAAACAGCAAACAGGCTCCACGCTATCAGCATGGACCTCTACATGGGGCTCAAACTCACGAACCATGAGATCATAACCTGAGAGGAAATCAAGAGTTGGAAGCTTAACCAACTGTTAACCAACTGAGCCACCCAGGGGCCCCAGAAGTATCTTTTGCAAATATTTTCTTCCAGTCTGTGGCTTGTCTTCTCATTCCCTTGATATAGTTTTACACAGAGCACAAGTTTTTATTTTTAATGAAGTCCAATTTATCAATTATTTCCTTCATGGATCATGCCTTTGATGTTTTATCTTTTGTCTCTCCATATAAACATTAGAATCAGTTTGTTGAATGATCATTTTATTTAAGTACTTCTGAACATATTCCTAAGAACAAGGTCATTCCTTTGAAAAAACGAGGGTACTTAAATAAAAATAAAAAAAAAAAAAAAAAAAAGGGGGCGCCTGGGTGGCTTAGTCGGTTAAGCATCCGACTTTCGCTTAGGT